>NC_133377.1:40583573-40664412 GCF_049309525.1 Garra rufa
TAAAAAATACTAATAAAAATGTATAAAATGATTTAAAAAAAAAAAAAAAAAAAAAAAAATATATATATATATATATATATATACACACTAATAAAATGTATATTTTTAAAATGTATAAAGATATAAAAAATAATATAAACAATAAACAAATAAAAAATAGAAAATAAAAACAATAAATCTAAACATAAATACATAAAGAAACTAATAAAAATGCATCAAAATATATAAATAATATACTAAATAAAAGTAATATAAATAAAAACTAAGAAGAGGTATTGTTATTTCTATGTTTTTTTATATTAATATTTAACTCAAAAGGAAATACAATAATAAAAACTAGTTCTAAATATTGATCAGAGTAACAATTAAACTTAAAAAAAAAAAAAATTCAACTGTTAACACAACACAATATAATAAGGTTCATTAGTTAACATTAGTTAACCATATTAGTTAACATGAACTAATAATGAACTGCACTTATACAGCATTTATTTATCTGTGTTAATGTTAATTTCAACATTTGCTAATACATTATTAAAATTTTGTTAACATTAGTTAATGCAGTGTGAACTAACATGAACAAACAATGAACAACTGTATTTCCGTTAACTAATGTTAATAAAGATTAGTAAATACAGTAACAAATGTATTGCTCATGGTTAGTTCATGTTAGTTAATACATTAACTAATGTTTAACTAATGAACCTTATTGTAAAGTGTTACCATTATTATTTTTATCTCATCACATTTAGTCTAGACAGTAAAAGGAAACACTGTTGTGGGCGTGTTTGAGAGCATCCGTGGGCGTGTCTTATAGTATTTGTAGGTGTGTCTAATTGCATAGTGGGTGTGTTTTATATGATTTATGGGCGTGTCTGGAGGCATTTGTGGGCGTGTCTTCATCTGTGTATGTGTGTGTTTAGTCAGTGCAGCTGGTGTGTGTTGTATGTTGACGTCATGACGAGGCTGCTGTTGCTGATAATGGCTCATTGTGACTCTCGTTTCTTTCTCGTAGCCTCTCACCATCAGCACGCCGTCCTTCGCCACCGCTGAGAACATGGCCGACCTCATCGACGGCTACTGTCGACTGCTCAATGCCGTCAGCCAGTCCTTCATCGTCAGACCTCAGAAAGGTACGTCTGATGACACTGATGCATTGTGGCATGTCTGTAGTGTAGACTGTGGAATAAGCATGAATGGGTCGCATTGAGTGGAAAATCTGAGTACGAAGCAGCACAGCTGTTTGTCTCAGAAAGATACTAATAGAAAGACATAAGTCCACTTGAAGTCAAATCTGAAATGTCGGTTTGGGTGGGTCATGTTGTTGTGTTTGATTCATAAGCTGATGCGGTGTGTTTTTCTGTCCTACAGAGGGGGAAAGAGCTCTTCCATCCATTCCAAAGTAAGTCATAAATTCACTTGACTGGCCTTCATGAGCTGTTTAATAAACTGACGTCAGGCAAGAGATTCATTTAGAGGAGGTTTGACCACCAGTTAAGACTTAAACACCACCAAAACATGTCAAAACCTGATTGGGACTCGAGCTGGGTCATATATTAAACATTCACTATATATTTGTGATCGTTTGGTTGATGATGGTTTTGATGTAATTTACTTAGCCCATGTAGTTTTTCTTATGAGTGTCATTAATTTAACATCAAATGCCTGGAAAAAGTTATTAATGTATGCAAAATTAATAAATATTAGTATAAATATAATGTTTTATAATTGCATTAATCATTTTTATTTATTTAAATTAATTATATGCCCATGATGTTTCCTGAAGAGCATCATTACACTAATTTAACATCAAAGTATTGAGAAAAAAAGTATGTAAATATATATAATGTTTAAAAGTTTTTATAATAATTTTAATTTTATTTAATTTTACTTTACTCATGAAGTTTCCCAAGGAGTAACATCAAATGTATTATTATTATTATTATTATTATTATTATTATTATTATTATTATTATTATTATTATTATTTTATTTATTTATTTTTATCCACAAAGTTTCCTAAAGAGAATTATTTGACTAATTTAACATCAAAAGTCTGGACCAAGAAAAGTATGTGGTATTTTTTTAAATAAAATATATCAAATATGAATAATTATATAAATAATATGATGTTTAATAACTTTTAAAATTTTTAATAATGTTTAATAAATTTAATAATTTTATTTGGCCCTTGCAGTTTCTTAAAGAGCATTATTAGACTAATTAAACATCTAAAGTCTGAAGAGAAAAAAAATATATTATTATATATAATAAATATATAAAATATATAATAATGTAATTAAAGAGCATTGTTAGACTAATTTAACATCAAAAGTATGGAGAAAAAGTATGATTATATAAAATATGAATAAATATTAATATAAATATCTAGTTTTATTTTATTTTACCCATGGAGTTTTCTAAAGAGTGTTGCACAGAAAAAAATATATGAATAAATATGAATCAAAATATATAACGTATAAAAAAATCTATTTTATTTAAATTATTTTATAATCCATGATGTTTCCTAAAGAGTATTATTAGACTAATTTAACATCAAAATTCTGGACAAAAAAAAGTGTATGAATATATCAAATATGAATAAATATTAATATAAATATGTTTAAAAACTTTATTTTATATTATTTTCCATTAGATATTCTAAAGACCATAATTAGACTAATTTAACATCAAAAGCCTCGACAGAAAAATATGAATAATTTAATACTATGAATAAATTTTGTATCTAAATATGTAATGTTTAATAGCTTTTTTTGTAAATTTTATGTTATATATTTCATTTTATTTAATATATTATTTATTTTATTTCCTATGAAGTTTCCTAAGAGCATCATTAGACTAACTTAACATCTAAAGTCTGAAGTGAAAAATTATTATATAAAATATAAATATAAATAAATGTTTTTTTTTGTTAAATAATGTTAAATTAGAAATGTCAACGTTTTAAATTAGATATTTGTGTATGTGTGTGTGTGTATATATATATATATATATATATATATATATATATATATATATATATATATAGAATAGAATATGTAATGTATAAAATTTATTACATTTATTATTATATTTTTTATAATATATAATTTTATTTTAATACTTAATGAATTTTACCAGGCTCATATTGTGAAATATTTTATACTGTGTTGCATATAGTACGAAAAATAATTTAGTATAATACTGATTAAGTTAGCATGCATATTTGCACCTGATACCAAACAAAACAACAAAAAAAACAAGCTCATGTCCACAATTTCTCATGTTCTCATGAGCCACTGGATAAAAATAGCTTCTGTGCATTAAGAAAACCAACAATAATCACCATTTTATTTGTTAATGAAGTAATTTTTGTCCATAGACTTGCTAACAATGAGAAGCGGCTAGAGGGGATTCGAGCAGGAGTTCGTGCCATCTCTGTTTCAGGTAAGATGCATCTCTGATTTATCAGGTTTATTGATTTTATTGTCGATAAGATGCATTGTCAGCTCAATCATCAAAGTTACAGCATAAACAGGCTGCATTAGTATTATTATTTGAAGTTTAAATCAATAACTCTCAGTATGACAAATAGTAATTGTGATGCTTTGCATGTCAAACACTGCTAGGAAATTCATAGCTTGAGATGTTAAAAACCCATAATAATTTTTATTTTCTAAATTACATTTGGTATGTGACTATATAAAATATGAATAAATATTAATATAAATATTTAATGTTTAATAGCTTTTTATTTTTTATTTAATTTTATTTTGCCCATTCCTAAAGAGCATTATTAGACTAATTTAACATTAAAGGTCTGGACAGAAAAAAGTATATGAATATATAAAATATAAAAAACGTATATAAAAATATTCTGTTTAATAGATTTTTATTTTATGTATTTTTATTTTTTGTTTTGCCCATGAACTTTCCTTACTAGCATTATTGGACTAATTTAGCAAAAGCCAAATATTTGGTTTGTGAAGTATGTAAATATATTAAATATGAATAAATATTAATATTAATATAATGTTAAATAGCTTTTTTTTTATTTTATATTAATTTACAGATTCCTAAAGACCATTATTAGACTAATTAAACATTAAAAGTCTGGACAGAAAAAGTATATGAATATATAAAATATAAAAAACGTATATAAAAATATTCTGTTTAATAGATTTTTATTTTATGTATTTTTTATGTATTTTTGCTCAGGAGGTTTCCTTAAGAGCATTATTGGACTAATTTAACATAAGCTAAATATTTGGTTTGTGAAGTAAGTAAATATATAAAATATTAATAAATAATATTATAAATATATAATTTTTAATACATTTTTATTTTATTTTATTTTTGCATATTCCTAAAGAGCATCATTAGACTAATTTAACATTAAAAGTCTGGACAGAAACAAGTTTATGGATATATAAAATATGAATAAATATTAATATAAATATATAATGTTTAATAGATTTGTATTTTATTATTATTAGTTTTTATTTTTAATTTTTTCTAACTTAATATTAAACTCTAATTTTTTGACTAATTTAACATAAGCTGAATATTTAGTTTGTGAAGTATGTGAATATATAAAATATGGATAAATATTAATATAAATATGTAATGTTTAATATATATATATATTTTTTTTAAATATATTTATATTTTTATTTTAATTTATTATTAGACTAATTAAACATTAAAAGTCTGGACAGAAAAAGTATATGAATATATAAATTATAAATAATAATATAAATATATAATGTGTAATAGATTTTTTATTTTATTTTAGTTTAGTTTATTTTGCCCATTCCTAAAGAGCATTATTTGACTAATTTAACATTAAAGTCTGGACAGAAAAAAATATATGAATATATAAATTATGAAAAAAATATTAATAGAAATATATGTTTAATAGATTTTTATGCCCATGAAGTTTCCGTTATTAGCATTATTAGACTTATTTAACATGAGCTGAATATTTACTTTGTGAAGTATGTGAATATATAAAATATGGATAAATATTATTATAAATATACAATGTTTAATAGCTTTTTACTATTTTATTTTTGTTCATATATTCATTGAATGTTTGGTTTCACTCTAAAATATTACAATCAAATGCATGCAAATGCTCTTTTGCCTAGTCTCCAAAGCATTTCTCTGATATTTGATGTCTTCAAGATGCTGGGCTGGTTTCTGCAACATCTGCCCGCATTTAAAGCTCATCATCACTTGTATTTCAGATGTTCGGTGCTCATGAACATGTCTGCTCTTTATAAGCGGTTTACACTGGAGATTTTCAGCATAATCTATAATCTAAAATCACTTTCTGAAATGAAGTAACTCTCAATGCAAACATGCATTCACATTCATTTTTGGTGTGAGAAGAGCTGATAGTGAAAGTCAGAGCGCCACAGATCGTTATGTGGCTTGTCAGGCTGTTTTGTCACGGATCTGGAAGATAAATGTGACCCTGGAGCACAAAACCAGTCTTAAGTCGCTGGGGTATATTTGTAGCAATAGCCAAAAATACATTGCATGGGTCAAAATTATTGATTTTTCTTTTATGTCAAAAATCATTAGGAAATGAAGTAAAGATCATGTTCCATGAAGATTTTTTGTGAAATTCCTACTGTAAACCTATCAAAATGTAATTTTTGATTAGTAATATGCATTGCTAAGAACTTAATGTGGACAACTTTAAAGGTGATTTTCTCAGTATTTTGATTTTTTGCACCCTTAGATTTCAGATTTTCAAATAGATGTATCTCGGCCAAATATTGTCCTATCCTAACAAACCATACAGCAATTGAAAGCTTATTTATTGAGCTTTCATATGATGTATATATCTCAGTTTTGTAAAATTTAACCTTATGACTGGTTTTGTGGTCCAGGGTCACAAATATGTTTATTGCCTCTCCATTCCTCCAGCCATATTCTCTTGCTTTGCTTCACTCTCTTTCTCTCTCCATCTGTTGTTCTTCTCTGAAGACTCAGTGGTTCAGACGCCCACCAAAGCTGCTAAAGCTCGGCGCTTTCTCCTTCCGTTTGTCCTCTGTTCCCATGATTCTCCTCCTAAGGGTACTTGCTGTTCCTGTGTGTGTGTGTGTGTGTGTGTGTGTGTGTGTGTGTGTGTGTGTGTGTGTGTGTGTGTGTGTGTGTGTGTGTTTGAACACTAACCCTCACCTGCTGTCCATCCTAAACAACACATGTTCTGTAGAATCATGTCCACATGTATCATCTGTTTCTCATAGATTCACAGGTGCTCTGATTCATCCTCAGCAAGTCATTTTCAATCAATTAAATAATGGCTCTTGTGAGGATGTATTTTCCACCTCCCTGGCAAATCACACTATTTATTTTAAGTAATTAAAATATTAAATATATAGCATGCAAACAAATCGTTTTTATGAGAATCGTGCTGTATTCTGCACCAAAAATTGGTTTATTTTAAGGTTTATAATTTCTCTGTCTCTCCCTTGCACCCTTGACATTGATTAATTGATAATTGTCATAAAGAAATTTCACATTTCACTCCAAAAGCAAAATCCCAAAAATAAGAAATTATTTTAATTCTTTCTTTATTATTATTATTGCTTTTTTATAATTGTATTAAATTTATAACATTTTTTTTAATATATATAAATTAAATTTCATAATCAATTTTAAAATATTTTTTTCCACATTACAGCGTTGACAATAAAATATGACAATACAGCACATTTTATAAAAGTAGTCTTTACTTTTTTCTTTAAACAAAATATGTCCTTTCATTATTTTAGTGATGAAATGCTGTTTCAAATAGAATTACTTATAAATAATTATTTTTAATTGAATTATTTTAAGCAAAATAGAAACATTCTATTTGACATAATTTATTTAAATTTTTTTTGCTTAATTTTTTAAATTATTTATGCCAATTAAAATATGTCCTTTTTTATTGATTTTGTGATTAAATGCTGTTTCAAATAGAATTTCTTATAATTATTTTTAATTTAATTATTTTTTAAGCAAAATAGAAAAATTCTGTTTATATATAAAAATTTAGATTTAAGATTTTTTTAGTTATTTATGCCAGTTTAACACATTCCCTGCAACTTTTATCACTGAAATATATATTTAAAAAATCTTAATATTATTAAAATCTTTAAAATCTCACCACAGAAGCAAAATTCAAAAAAATTAATAATTATATTTTTATTTTATTTTTATCTGTTTGCTTATTTTATAATCAATTAATAAGAATCAATAATATATTTTTTTGGTAATATAAATGAGTAAGAATTTATTAAAAGAAATTCTATTTTACATATTTCAGATTTTTCTTAATTTGCTTTTTGAAATTATTTATGTCAATTAAACATATTTCCTACAACTCATCACTTAAATGTAAAAAAACTCAATATTTTATAATAAGAATTACTATTATTAGTTTAGATTTTTTTTGCTCAATTTGCTTTTTGAAATTGTTTATGCCAATTCCCTACTTTTTTTCATTAATGAAAATGTAGAGGTTTTTTACATTATAGTAGTGTAATAAATTAGCATTAATTAAATAAAAATACATGATTTGTTTTTTACAAATGTACTTACAATTTAATAAATTGTTCTATTTGTTTATATACATATATATATATATATATATATATATATATATATATACACACACACAAAAAACAAATGAATAAGAATTACTAAGATTGTTTATTTTTTTGCTTAATTTGCTTTTTGAAATTATTTATGCCAATTCCCTACAACTTTTTATCACTATAATGTAAAAAAAAAATCATTTTCATTAGTGTTTTAAACTAGCATTAATTAAATTAAAAGACATGATTCTTGATCTATCTATCTATATATAATATACATGCATATTCAAAATATTTTTTATTAATACAAATTAATAAGAATTACTATTTTTTAAATTATTTATGCCAATTCCCTACAACGTTTTATCACTATAATGTAAAAAAACACTACATTTTCATTAGTGCAATTAATGAGCATTATTTAAAAAAATACATGATTTTATATATACATTGCATTTGTATTATTTATATATAATTATATTTTTATAATGCTATGCTTTTTTAATAAACAAAAATAAATAGAATTATATTTTTCCCACACACACACACACACACACACACACACACATATATATATATATATATATATATATATATATATATATATGTATGTGTGTGTGTGTAACCTTGGACCACAAAACCAGTCTTAAGTCGCTGGGGTATATTTGTAGCAATAGCCAAAAATACATTGTATTGGTCAAAATTATTGATTTTTCTTTTATGCCAAAAATCATTAGGAAATTAAGCAAAGATCATGTTCCGTGAAGATTTTTTGTAAAATTCCTACTGTAAATATATCAAAATGTAATTTTTGATTAGTAATATGCATTGTTAAGAACTTAATTTGGACAACTTTAAAGGTGATTTTCTCAGTATTTAGATTTTTTTGCACCCTCAGATTCCAGATTTTCAAATAGATGTATCTCGGCCAAACCATACATCAATAGAAAGCTTATTTATTGAGCTTTCATATAATGTATACATCTCAGTTTTGTAAAATTTAACCTTATGACTGGTTTTGTGGTCCGGGGTCACATATATATAATTATATTTTCATAATATTATATTTTTTATTAACAAATAAAAAATATTTTTCCCACATTGCAATGATGAAAATATAATATTTGACATTACAATACAGCTAATTTAATCACGTAATTAATTTGATAAAAGCGCTCTTGGTTTTCTTCAAACAAAATATGTTCTTTTTATTCTTGCTTTAGTGATTAAATGCTGTTGACAGTTTTTTGAGACTCACCCAATATTTTTGATTTCTTTGCTAATTGCATAAGACATACAAACCTGCCTCCAAACAGGATCGTTGGGTTTTTCCATGCGAAGCGTACTGAATTAGACCCGTGGCAGAACAATCCAGGCAGATGTGTGTCCACGTCCCAATTGAATCTCATCCCACACATTCCTGCAGCACGTCTAACCCAATATAACCCACACTAATGACTCCCAGAACAGCATGAACAAAACACATTTACTGCAGGAGCTGCTCACACAACCAGCGAAGACCAAGTTAACCACTTCAGATTAATGACGAATGTGTGTTTTCACGTGTGCTGATGAATTAACCTTTCTCCTCTCCTCTCTGCTCCTCTCCTTTCTTTGCATGGACCTGCAGAAGATCTAAGCGGAGATGGTAATGTTTGACTTCGTTGCAATCTTGGCTTCTTTTCCTCGCGTAGATTTTAGTTTAGTCCTAGTGTGTGTTATAAATGTCAGTCTGCTTGACTTTAAGTGCACTTGAAGTCTCTTTAGCTCCCTGCATTCCTCACAGGGCACTTTAAAGGTGCAATTATTTAGAGAAGCAAGTGACCTCTCCCAAAAAACAAAAACGACGGACTAAATCTGTTTCGCATGAAGACGAAAGAGTCACTTCCTTCCCCTCGTCTTGCTCGAGCTCGACCGCAGAGCTGCTCTCTGATTGGTCGCTGGGACAGACAGACACTCGGATGCAGTTCAGAGAGTTTAAAAGAGAGAAGTGCACTTGAGTTTGAGTTTTAGTGTGTGTGTGTCTTCATGGAGGAGTTTCTTGGCTGCTTGAGTGGCTCTAGTTTGTGTAGTGGAAGGTTACGGGTGGTGTAGTGACCGAGTGGGCGTTCGTTTGGCCGGCGCGTGTGAGATACTGACCGCCGCTGCTTCTGTCTCCCTTCAGAAACAGACGACTACGCAGAGATCGTAGATGAGGAGGACACCTACACCATGCCCTCTAGTAAGTACCCTCACTTTTAAATGTGTGTAACTGCTGTCTTCCGGGATCCAGATGTTTTGGACTAAATCCGGTTTTATCTGAGCCAGATCCTGACCTTTTTTCCCCCCCGTCTGGCTCGTTTGGTTTGTTGATGTGGCGGCAAATAAAATTTAAAGTATCCAGCTCTGACATTCCAGAATATTCTTTCTGGAAACTCAGTTTGTGTTGTGCTTTAGAGCATTCATCATATCTGAAATTAAAGCCGGTCATATTTGGACGTAATTCAGAAGCGTGTACGCTAATGTTTTTAAAGAAGATTTATCTGCTGATTTAAAAATACAGAAAAGTTTTAAAAAATGTGAAATATTTTTGCAGTTTAAAATTGTGGCTTTCTATTTTAATATACTTTAAAATATAATTTATTCCTGTGGTGCAAAGCTGAATTTTCAGCATCATTACTCCAGTCTTCAGTGTTAGATAATCCTTCAAAAATCATTGTAATATTCTGATTTCTTATCAATGTTGGAAACTTATTGTTTTGGAACATGTGATACTACTTTGACCTTTTAAAAGGACGTCCCTAAAAGCAAACATGTCAGGCTGAATTTAATCCAGACACATGCACTGTTGTTCAAAAGTTTGGAATCAGTGCTCATGCTCATCAAAGTTCAATTTATGTGATCAAAAACACTGAAAAAACTGTAATACTGCAAAATATTATTACAATTTAAAATAAGAGTTTTCTATTTGAATATACTTTAAAATATAATTTATTCCTGTGATGCAAAGCTGAATTTTCAGCATCATTACTCTAGTCTTCAGTGTCAAATAATCCTTCAAAAATCATTCTAATATTCTGATTTATTATGTTGGAAACACATTGTTTTGGAACATGTGATACTTCTTTTAACTTTTAAAAGGATGTCCCCAAAAGCAAACATGTCAGACTGAGTTTAATCTAAACACTGTTGTTCAAAAGTGTGGCAATTTTGTGCGATCAAAAATACAGAAAAAACTGTAATACTGCGAAATATTATTGCAATTTAAAATAACAGATTGCTATTATAATATACTTTAAAATATAATTTATTCCTGTGATGCAAAGCTGAATTTTCAGCATAATTTAGTGTCTCATGAAACTTCAGAATTCATTCTAATATACTGATTTATTACTTTTATTATCAGTGTTGGAAACAGTTGTGCTGCTTAATATTGTTTTGATACCTGTGATACTTTTTCAGGATTCTTTGATGAGTAAAACGTTAAAAGGAACAGCATTTGTTTAAAATATAAATGTTTTGTAACAATATGCAATACCATTCAAAGTTTGGGGTTGGTACATTTTTCTTTTTTGTCTTTGTTTGAAAATTTTGAAATTAATACTTTTATTCAGCTAGGATGTGTTAAATTGATTAAAAAAAAAGTGATAGTAAAGATTTATATTTTGAATACATGCTGTTCTTTTGAACTTTTTATTCATTAAAGAATCCTGGAAAAAGTATCACCGGTTCCAAAACAATATTAAGCTGCACAATCGTTTCCTAATAAAAGTACTGTTTGATAATAAAAGTAATAAATCAGTATATTAGAATGATTTCTGAAGGATCATGTGATACAGAAGACTGGAGTAATGATGCTGAAAATTCTGCTTTGCATCACAGGAATAAATTCTATTTTAAAGTATATTAAAAGAGCAATCTGTCGGTTTAAATTGCAATAATTTTTCGTTTTTTTGATCACATAAAATGAACTTTGATGAGCATGAGCACTGATGCCAAACTTTTGAACAACAGTGCATGTGTTTGGATTAAACTCAGTCTGACATGTTTGCTTTTGGGGACTCTTTTAAAAGTTAAAAGGATTTCTGAAGTATTAATCATCTGTCAAATGGCTCTTATTCTTTTAGGGTTTGGATTTTTATCTGAATTGGCTTTATATAAACACTCTTGGAGTCTGTGATGTGTCCTGATTTAGTGATTGTGTGTGTGTGTGTGTGTGTGTGTGTGTGTGTGTGTGTGTGTGTGTGTGTGTGTGTGTGTGTGTGTGTGTGTGTGTGTGTGTGTGTGAGTCAGCGACTGCACACTAACATTCACGAGTGTGTGACTTTACAAACAATCACAGGATTCTGAACATACACCAACTTAATGTGTGTCTGAAAGACAGTTGAATAAAAAAGTTATCGTTTACTCACCATCATGTCATTCCAAAATCGTGGTTTTCTACCATGCAACACAAAAGCAGATGTTTAGCAGAATGTTTATGCTGCTCTTTTCCAGTCAATGAAAGCTGATGTTTTTTAGTGGAAGAGGACATTCTTAGAACATTCTGGCAAGGTTCTCTTAAGTAATGAACAAACGTTCTTCAAGTAACATTATTGGAATGTTCGTTAAGAATTATCAGGTCTTTAAAGAGATAGTTCACCCAAAAATGAAAATTAGCCCATGATTATTTACTCACCCTCAAGCCATCCTAGGTGTACATGACTTCCTTCTTTCAGACGAATCCAATCATAGGTATATTAAAAATAGTTCTGGCCCTTTCAAGCGTTATAATGGCAGTGGGCGGGTGTTTTCAACAGTTCAAAACAAGTCCAATGAAGTGCATCCATCTTTAATAAAAAGTGCCTCAAACTGCTCCAAGGGGTGAATAAAGGCCTCCTGTAGCAAATCGATGCATTTTTGTAAGAAAAATATCCATATTTAAAACATAATAATTACTTTTCTCTAGCTTACGCTAAGAGTCGTACACTGAAGTCGTTCCAGGCAGATGAAGTAGGACGTCAGCGTTGAGTCTCACGAAAACCAAGGTTTGTTTACAGGAGCAAAGGAAGCATAGTTTTACTTTAGCAAAGGAAAAATCCTCCATCATTTTTCTTAAAAAAAAAAACTTGTTTTATACTTCTAATTTATGACCGTTTTATTTTGCTCTCTATACTGTGCGTCCCCATTTGGGACTTCCGTGTACGACTCTAAGCGCAAGCTAGAGAAAAATGATTATTAAGTTTTAATGTTGCTTACAAAAATGCATTGATTCGCTACAGGAGGTTTTTATTCATCCCCTGGAGCCATATGAGGCACTTTTTATTATGGATGGATGCACTTTATTGGACTTGTTTTGGACTGTTGAACAGAAACACCCTCCCATTGCCATTCTAAAGCTTGGAAGAGCCAGAACAATTTTTTAATATAACTCTAATTGCATTCTCTGAAAATTGGAAGTCATATACACCTGGGAGGGTAAGTAAATAATGGGCTAATTTTAATTTCTAGGTGAACTAACCCTTTAACCCTTTAACACAAAAACATTGTTCGTGGAACTTGTTACTGAAACGGTTTAGTTAAGAGATGTCAAGGGAACATTCTAAAAATGTTTGCAAAATTCTAAAATTGAATGTTCACTAAACCAGGAAAAAGATTTTTGAAACATTTTATACAACAGTTCTTTCTGGTCCTCGAATCTGATTGGCTGAGAGGAATGGGATATTCAAGTGATATCGGAACTCCAACCGTTTCATTACTTGTATCATTTGTGGTATTTCTTACAGCCAGTGTCGTGGCAGATGCTCAAATACACTATAATTTTATAAATAATACTGTTTTCATGTCAGGGAATGTACTTTTAAAAGTTTTTTTTAGGCAAGAATGTACTTGTTTAGATCTCAGATATGCAGTTTGTTAAAAAAGATAACGTCTATTTGAAAATATGATTCAAAGTTTTTGGAGATGTGAGCTCCAGGACGTCAGCAGGCATTTAGCACTCATGAACCTGCCGAGAACAGCCTTACCTCGGCCAGCTCTATTGGAATATGCCGCTGTCTCTGATGTCCCTATAGTGGCTAAACATGAGATATAATTTATTTTGTTTCAGAGCAAATAGTTTTAGCTCTGGGCAAAATCTCATGTTATATTAAATGAGCGCTGCCTTTGTATTTTTGAGTGAATTGCCTAGCAACTTTTAATGATGGCTGTTTATTAAATATTAGTATTCAATAAACTATATTTATATTAGGGCTGTCAAATGATTAATCACGATTAATCACATCCAAAATAAAAGTTTATGTTTACACACTAAATGTGTGTTTACTGTGTATATTTATTATGTATATATAAATGCACACACATACATGTATAGATTTAAACAAATATTTATATGAATGAATAGTTATACTTCTGTTTAATTTAGACTATATATAGAATTATAAATATTTTCTATATAAATCTAAAAAAAATTCTTGAATATACATGTATGTGTATTTATATATACATAATAAATAAACACAGAAAACACACATTTAGCATATAAACATGAACTTTTATTTTGGATGTGATTAATCATGATTAATCATTTGTGACCCTGGACCACAAAACCAGTCTTAAGTCGCTGGGGTATATTTGTAGCAATAGCCAAAAATACATTGTATGGGTCAAAATTATTGATTTTTCTTTTATGTCAAAAATCATTAGGAAATTAAGTAAAGATCATGTTCCATGAAGATTTTTTGTAAAATTCCTACCGTAAACCTATCAAAATGTAATTTTTGATTAGTAATATGCATTGTTAAGAACTTAATTTGGACAACTTTAAAGGTGATTTTCTCTGTATTTTGATTTTTTGCACCCTTAGATTTCAGATTTTCAAATAGATGTATCTCGGCCAAATATTGTCCTATCCTAACAAACCATACATCAATAGAAAGCTTATTTATTCAGCTTTCATATGATGTATATATCTCAGTTTTGTAAAATTTAACCTTATGACTGGTTTTGTGGTCCAGGGTCACATTTGACAGCCCTAATTTATATAAATATAAATATAGATTGTTCCGCCGTTAGATGGCGACAAGATGAGTGAGTCAACAGTAAAGACTTTTGTATTGAAACACACTTCAATGCTGTTGTAAACAAGAAAGTTAGTAATTGTAAACAAGAGTAGCGCAGTCATTGGGAATCAACCTTAACAAATGAAAGGTTAATATGACAATGATACTGCTTTCCTCAGCAGACATTCAAACTAGTGTTTTTTTTTTTGTGAATATGAGATTGAGCTATAGAGAGAATGCTGTATCAGATGCATGTAATCACACTCGCTCATTAATAATGTACTCTACATTATACAGTGAGCTTTTACAATAAGTAATACAATAAGCTATCAATGAAGCAACTCAGGATTCCTTTGTTACTAGTTCTAAAGTAATGTTTTGAAATAAGTAACTGAGATTTGTGCTCAGCTGTTTAATTATCAAACTGAGATTTAAATTCGTGGCTGAAGAAAAGAGGGTTTTAAAGATACTCCGTTTTTGTTTTTTTATGTATTTACTCACCTATGCTATCGAACTGTTGTATAAACGTGATGTATCACTCGTGTGATATTGCTCATTTAAAAAACTGACATTTTGAACATTCCGAAAAAATTCAGCAGTAATGTTGTCTTAACTTAATGGGAACATTAACGGAATGTTCTTATAGCTGAGTGTCAAGCTCCTAAAGAACGAATAAAGTATTTGACTTATGCACTATTTTAAAAGTCTTCTAAAACCAAAAATGTTAACATTTTTTGTGATCACATAACACTAACATCTGGACTATAAACAGCACATGAGTCATATCAACTGTTTTTATTGCACTTTTGCTGTTTTACTGCTTATTATTTATGTTTTGTTTTATTTATCAGTACAAATATCATTCTTTTTATTTTTTATTCTTTATTTATAACACATTTTTAAAGATAACTTTACAGTTAAGCCAAAGAGCTGCTCAGAATCATAAGATGAGGAGGATTTAAAAAGGAATCAATAGTAAATGTATACAATTACATAAAGAATTTAAATAGTGACAAAAAAAGATAAAACTCATGCAGATGAGCACATGTAAAAATATCAAAACATTCTTACATTTAATTGAGATGCAAAACAAAATGAAAGTTATTGTTTGGAGAAGTGTATATTAAATGACAAAAAATATATGCTAGTGGGGTTAAAAAAAAAAAAAAAAAAAAGGTTTATTCATTGAATTGCATTTTTGACCCTGGACCACAAAACTAGTCATAAGGGTAAATTTTTCAATTTGTTTTTAAATATTTTCATACATAATCCGAAAGAATAAATACGCTTTCCATTGATGTATGGCTTGTTAGGATAGGACAATATTTAGCTGAAATACAACTATTTGAAAATCTGCAATCTGAGGATACAAAAAAATCTAAATATTGAGAAAATCACCTTTAAAGTTGTCCAAATGAAGTTCTTAGCAATGCATATCACTAATCGAAATTATGTTTTGATATATTTACGGTAGAAAATCGACAAAATATCTTCATGCAACATGATCTTTATTTAATATCCTAATGAGTTTTAGCATAAAACGAACATCGGTTATTTTGACCCAAACAATGTGTTTTTGGCTATTGCAACAAATATACCTGTAGGTACTACTAAAGACTGGTTTTGTGGTCCAGGATCAAATTGATTTATCAGTCGCTTTCTTAATATGTGCTGTAAATGAGCAGCATCAACATTTGAATTTCATGCTTTGAAATGTCAGGCAGTTTCTGTTCCCTGAAACAGTTTTTATAATTTATTGCTCATAATTTTGTCCTCTACTTCATTTTTATAATATTCTAAGCGCACACATTTTATAACAGCTATTTTGTGTGTTTTGACATGTCTGTCATTGATAAGTGTGTGCAGCTCTTCATCTCATCCTTCTGTTTCTCTCTCTCTCATCCTGAGCTTTAATTCTGATCTAAAAGCCCAATCTCTGACTTTTCTCTTTAACAACCAGCCGAATGCTATGGATTAGACGCAGGTAACGCCATCCCTCTGTTTGTGTGCTTCCTTTCAGTTTTTCTGTCTTTCTGTTCTGTTTCTCTCTCTATCTGTCTGAGTTTTGCTGTGTGCTTGTGTTAGACGCAGGTTCGTCCTCGTATCACAGACTAATGCAGGTTTTCATAAATGTTGTGCATTTAATGATAATCTCGAAGTTCGAACCCATGATTTGAGATCATTAAAGCTACAATCTAACTTATTAAAGCTATGATTTAAAAAAGTATTATTATTAAGCATCTTTATTGCTTATAATATAATTAATATTTTATTTATTTAATAATTTCCCATTTATATATATTTGAGATAACTGAAAACCTGCAGAAGTTGTTGATATGTAGCCAAACAGTAGATTTTTATTTTGTTTTGCTCATTTATATTTTAAAATAGTTTTTTTTTGCATTTATATACAAATAGTTATTTGTTCTTTGTTATTATTTAACAAATGTTGCATTTAAAAAAAATTGACTGTGACTATGATTTTTGATATTTTTACTGTGATTTGTTTTACTTTGTAAAAAATATTCAGCATTAACAATGGTCCAAAATCACAGTAAGGAACTGTTTACAAATAAATTGTGCATTTATTTTTATATATTTTTAGCTGTTTATATTGTTATATCATGATTTCTACAGAGCATTAAGCTCTTTATTGAAGATACAAATATTTGAATACAGGTATATTGTATATTAGTCATACATTAGTCAGAGTGGACTTCATATTTATTATGACAAATGAAAATGTTGTCTCAATGTTTTAGATTTCCTTTATTTTCATAGCTATTTTTCTCATCTAGTCTTCATTTGTTCACAATTAATTCTGGTGTCCACCCTGACTAAGGTCTTTTGTTCTCATGACCTCAGTGTTTCTAAACTTGTAATTGGTGACTTTTAAACAGTTTGATAAATGGCTGAGCTCTGCATTCAGTAAATATTGTGCTAAACGCTGAAGTTGGTCACAGCTGCTCGTGTGCAGCATGTCTATCTTCTGAACTTTGTTGGTTCATCTGATGTTGAGCTTCAGGTTTGTGACATTTGGCTTCTTGTGTTTTTCATCTGTAGCTCAGGACTATGAGATCCAGCGGGACAGAATCGAGTTGGGACGGTGTATCGGCGAGGGCCAGTTTGGTGACGTCCACCAAGGGGTTTACATCAGTCCGGTAAACAACATATTTATCAGCCACACAGTACAGAGAAATATTATTCAAACAAATTAGTGGCTCTTTTAATTTTTTCTAAATCAATGCATGTCAAAATCCCATGTTTTTAGAGTGAGAATTGCATTTTTTTTTCTTTTTTTCTTTTTTTGGTAGGTGTTATATTGATAAAATTGCTTTATTTTGCTTAATAATAAAATAAAAAATATATTTAGATTTTTATTTTACATATATGATTCCAGCACACAACTTAAAAAAAAAAATATATAAATATATATATATATATATATATATAAACCATTTGTTTTGGTCAATTAGGCTTTTTCAAACCTTCCTCAAAACTTTGCAAATAGCTTTTTTTCCAAGTTGGAGTGGTGTGCAGGATTTGTATTTTATATATTTTTAAATAGATTTAAATATTTTTTTTGTAATCATGATTATTACATTACATTATATTATATACTTTTATCCTACAAACTTATGAATGATTTGGGTGTGCACTATATTTTATATTTTAATTTTAATTTTGAATTTTTGCCTTTATTTAGATCAGACAAGACTGTTAAGATGCTCTGATGAAAAATGTGAAATATTTTACATATAATATTTTAGTAATAATAATTTAAATAATATTTAAATATATAAAATATAATATTTATTTTTCATATATGTGACCCTGGACCACAAAACCAGTCTTAAGTCGCTGGGGTATATTTGTAGCAATACCAAAAAATACATTGCATGGGTCAAAATTATAGATTTTTCTTTTGTGCCAAAAATCATTAGGAAATTAAGTAAAGATCATGTTCCATGAAGATTTTTTGTAAAATTCCTACTGTAAATGTTACAAAATGTAATTTTTGATTAGTAATATGCATTGTTAAGAACCTAATTTGGACAACTTTAAAGGTGATTTTCTCAGGATTTTGATTTTTTTGCATCCTCAGATTCCAGATTTTCAAATAGATGTATCTCGGCCAAATATTGTCCTATCCTAACAAACCATACATCAATAGAAAGCTTATTTACTGAGCTTTCATATTATATATACATCTCAGTTTTGTAAAATTTAACCTTATGACTGGTTTTGTGGTCCAGGGTCACATATTGTTCTGTAATATTTGTTGTAATGTATGTTTATTGAGTGAACTAAGTGTCTTATCAGGCATATTTACAACAAAAATCATTTTGACATATTAAAAGATGAATTACTTTCACCCCAAATACTAATTAGTTATAATTCTACATTTTCAAAATTTGCCACTGTCCTAGGTTTTGCCCATTTGTCAGTAAGACTTTTTTACTCATTTAAAACACAATAAATAAATATGCTCCCTTATTCTTTTATATATTTTAATATGTACAAGTCAGAATAAGCATGTTGTTTGATTTTTTTTTTTACATAAATATTGACAATGTAACATTATTTTAACCAAATTTTGACATTTTATTCTCCAAAAACTTTAAAAGTACACACTTTACTTACTTAATGTGCTTTCATACGAACATAAAATCACGTTTGTAAATTTCTTTTGACGTGGACGTCTTAACGTCTTTGACCCATATACAAAATTTAATACAATTTGAAAAAAAATTTTTTTTTAAATGTTCCAAATGTATTTTATAACCTATTCCCTAATGCTTTTTACTGTGCTCTGAAGCTGTTAAAACCAACTAAAATGTCACACTTTGTGGACATACTGTTTTACTACTATGTACTTTTAATTTGCAATCCTCCTGATATCATCTGAGTTGCATTTTTGAAGTGTTTGACGTGATGCATATTTTGCTGTACCTAACAGGAGAATCCATCATTATCTGTTGCCATTAAGACGTGTAAGAACTGCACCTCAGACAACGTGCGTGAGAAGTTCCTACAGGAAGCTTGTGAGTATTGAGAGTTCACACTAGTGACCTAAAGTACATATCTTCAGAATTAATTTTAGCCAATGCAAATCTAATTTGGGCAGTTTTTTTTTTTTACCATGGCTATTCCATCTGAAAATATGATGCATAGTTGTCAAATTTTCTTGAGGAAGTCACTACTACCACATTTACACAATTTAAGAGAAGTCAGAATCCCACAAACCAGACTGATTTTGCAAAAATGTTCTGCATGTGTTCCAGTGGGAATATCTGTTTTCAGACTGTGTGCTTTTATAATTGACAGTGACAATGCGGCAGTTCGACCATCCGCACATTGTGAAGCTGATTGGAATAATCACTGAAAATCCCGTCTGGATCATTATGGAGTTGTGCACGCTTGGAGAGGTCAGAACTGTGTTTTATTTTTTTAAAGAGCAGGTCATATTTTTTTTAATGTGTTCTAATATTGTGTTGGACTCCCCTACAACAGGTTTAAATGCTTCTAAGGTCAGAAAACATGGTCATTTTCTCAGAATATAGATTTATACATAGTCATAGTCATTTGGCAATGATTTTGAAAAGATTCTTTCGAATTAGCTTTAATCATGGCTGTAAACCCCTCCCTTCCGTAAGCCTACTCTGCTCTGATTGGTCAGCTGGCCAAGCCTGTTGTGATTGGCACAGAGAGGAGTACTTTATCAAGTTAGCAAGCGCTATTATCTGTGTTGCCTAGTCTGCGGTAGTTTTTGTTAAAAATAACGTCATATTTAGCCCCTGGAATGCGAATTTACCAGGGGAACCTTAACAAAAAGTGTGTATTTTACACCCTGGAATGCAGTTTTTAGTTTTGAGTAGCAATTGGTTGGGTTTTGTTGTGACAACCTGGCAACCCTAGCATGCACCTTTACATAAAACAATAATATAAGTGCTCCAATCCGTTCTTAAAATGACTTAAAAACATTTTGCCCACAGCTGAAGTTTAGCTGCTAAACTGTAAATACTTCACATGCGTCTTTTACTCCCTGCATGAATTCTGTAACTGCAGGTGCAGCTAAATAAACCACATTTTCACAATGATTGTTAAGTCTGTGTGCTACATTACATTCTTTATTATTAAAGGATTAGTTCACTTCCAGAACAAAAATTTACAGATAATTTACTCACCAAGATGCTCATGTCTTTCTTTTCTTCAGTTGTAAAGAAATTGTTTTTTCAGGAAAACATTTCAGGATTTCTCTCCATATAGTGGACTTCTATGGTGCCCTTGAGTTTGAACTTCCAAAATGCAGTTTAAATGCAGCTTCAAAGGGCTCTAAACACAGGGTTTCTGCGGGGCATTAAAAAGCATTAAAAGTCATTAAATTGATTTTGCGAAAATTAAGGCCTTAAATGGCATTAAAAAGCATAAAATTGTTTTATACAGGCATTAAAACTTTAGATAGTGTTGAAGAAACAAGCATTAACAATCTATCTTGAATGTAGCCTGTATAGTTAATAACGATTCACTGTCGCAAAATATGATAAACACGGAACCAGTTTGCTAATTGCTTCTGGCCGGTCCAAAATTGTGTGACACAGATTTTTTAAGAGCGGACAGTTTTACCCTCTAAGAGTTCGAAGTTTCTGAATTTTTTTCTGTTCAGACTGGATATTTGAAATTTTGAAATCTGCAAATAAACGCTGACATTTTAAGTTGTCTCCTGATCCATTTCTAATTATGTTCAGCAGAGTAATGTATGTTCATTGTTGCCTCATTGTAAGACCGCATGAAAAAATAACACAGCCGTGTTAATTATTGGTTGAGTATGGCACTAAAAATGTTAAAAATGGCATTAAAAAGGGCATTAAAAAGGGCATTAAAAGGCATTAAATAAGCAGAAACCCTGTAAACAATCCCAGCTGAGGAAGAAGGGTCTTATTTAGCGAAACGATCGGTTATTTTTTTAAACAAATTGACAAGCGATATACTTTTTAACCTCAAATTCTCATCTTGTCATGGCTCTGCGATGCGCATGCGTAGTCTGTGTAATCCGGGTCAATACAGTTAGGGTATGTCAAAAAACAATCTCATTTTCTTTTTCAATCAATTTATCATCCTACGCTGTTTTACCTTTTTTTATAAAGGGCGTTTGATCTCTTTGTATGTTCACTTTGTAAACACTGGGTCTGTACTTCTGCAGCGATGTAGGACGATTTTGAAGTTGGGGAAGAAAACAAGAGTTTTTCGACATACTCTAACTACCTTGAACCGGAAAAACCGAGTTCACGCAGACACAGACAAGACAAGCGTTTGTTAGAAAGTAGATAAGTAGTGAGTTTGTTTCGAAAATGACCGTCTAGATAAGACCCTTTGGCTGGGATTGCTTAAACGCATTTGAAGCTGCAATTAAACTGCATTTTAAAAATTCAAAATTGGAAGCTCCATTGAAGTCCATTATGTGGAGAGAAATTCTGAAATGTTTTCCTCAAGAAACATAATTTTTTTTTAACTGGAGAAAGAAAGACATGAACATCCTGGATGACAAGGAGGTGAGAGCATTATCTGTAAAAAAAAAAAAAAAAATTCTGAAAGTGAACTCTTCCTTTAAACAAAGTAATTTGAACAATGAAAGTCTACATTAATCGACACATTCTTAGGAAATAGTGGGTTCACAGCGAATTATCAGAACTATTTCTGCAAGACAGTATTATTATGCTTTACCTGGAAACCTAAAGCTGCACTATGTATACATCACAAATTAGCAACAAGAAAACTAGATGTTTTGAGCACTCAATTAACAATGTACACATAACGTGTCAATCGTATTTACAGGCTGTGGTTAGGAAACGCTTGTTAGTCCAAATAAAGAAGATTAGAAGGATCGAATTGTATTGCTTGTGGAAAAAAATAATTTTAACCACTGATTCTTCACATCATCGTCTTCCAGCAATGAAAACAAACTTGCTTTCGCAGCACAGAACACAGCATCTTCTGGACATGATGTAAACACACTAACTAGCGGAAGTGTTTGTGGGCAGGTCCGACTGTTCGTATTTATGGACGGGATTATGCTAATGTGTTACAAAGTGACGCAGATCGGTAACAGGCAAAAGATTCGAAAATATATGACTCGTTAAGGTGATTCTGAGTCGTTGCTTTGTTTTGAGTGAAAATTGCACTTTTTTGTTTAGCAACTTTGCAGACTGTTTACATTGAAGGATAGCTACATTACAAACCGCAAAAGAGATATTTTTCGAAAACCGAAACCGTATGACCTGCTCTTTAAACATAAACAGATTTTAGAATCTGGAAATCTCCATTGAGAACTGTTTGATTCTTTTTTTTTTTAGTTGAGATCGTTCTTGCAAGTCAGAAAGTACAACCTCGACCTGTCCACGCTGATTCTATTCGCCTACCAGCTGAGCACAGCGCTGGCCTACCTGGAGAGCAAACGCTTCGTGCACAGGTGACTAAAATTTAGAGATGTTCACATGCTCGGAGCAGTCTATAATCCATTTTCTGACCATAATGCACTGAGGTAAATGTGTGTTTTGTGCAGGGACATTGCTGCCAGGAATGTGTTGGTGTCTTCCACAGATTGTGTAAAACTTGGTGATTTCGGTCTCTCCAGATACATGGAGGATAGTTCATATTATAAAGGTAAATATAACCACACTGCACTTTTACTGGACATTTAACATGCAATTAATCATAATACAACAGTTTAGGTAAAGGATTAGTTCACTTCCAGAACAAAAATTTACAGATAATTTATTAACCCCCTTGTCATCCAAGATGTTCATGTCTGTCTTTCTTCAGTCATAAAGAAATTATGTTTTGAGAAAACATTTGTGACCCTGGACCACAAAACCAGTCTTAAGTCGCTGGGGTATATTTGTTAGGGCTGGGCGATTAATCGAAAAATAATCGAAATCGACATTCAGAACCTATAATCGTTAAAATTTTTCCAGGAAGATTATTTCAATTACTTTCCCTTTAAAAAACACTAGCGCTCCGTTCCGTTATTCCGCCGACATGTCGATGGAGAGCTTAAACAGTATTTATACAGTAAAAAGTATTTACAGGATATACAAGGGTAATTTTATTTAGAGGAGATACTGCTTATTTTCTACTTTTAATATGAAAAACATTGAAAATTATTTATTTTGTTTCCAATAGTGCAAGTTATTTATTTTCACTAATTTAAGAAAAATGTGACTTTTTGTTTTAAGCAATGCTTGCTTTAATTTCAGTTGTTCAACACTGATGTTCAATTAATAATCATAGATCGTAGATAGTGTGTTTCCTTCAATTATTTTAAAATCAAGTAATGCACCCTTCATCCAAAAACCTCTCGCTTGTAATATGAGAACATATTTACTGTACAAAACTTGTCAGTGAACTATGAGGGCAAAAAAATAAATATTATATAAATATAATTAAATATAATTTTATTAATAAATAAAATAATCGTTCATTAATCGTAATCGGGTTAAAATGTTCAATTAATCGAGATTTTGATTCTAAGCCAAATTGCCCAGCCCTAATATTTGTAGCAATAGCCAAAAATACATTGTATGGGTCAAAATTTTTGATTTTTGTTTTATGCCAAAAATCATTAAGAAATTAAGTAAAGTTCATGTTCCATGAAGATTTTTTGTAAAATTCCTACTGTAAATATATCAAAATGTAATTTTTGATTTGTAATATGCATTGTTAAGAACCTAATTTGGACAACTTTAAAGGTGATTTTCTCAGTATTTTTGATTTTTTTGCATCCTCAGATTTCTGATTTCAAATAGATGTATCTCGGCCAAATATTGTCCTATCCTAACAAACCATACATCAATAGAAAGCTTATGTATTGAGCTTGATGTATAAATGTATAAATATATGATGTATAAATCTCAGTTTTGTCAAATTTAACCTTATGACTGGTTTTGTGGTCCAGGGTCACATTTCAGGATTTCTCACCATATAGTGGACTTCTATGGTACCCCCGAGTTTGAACTTTCAAAATGCAGCTTCAAAGAACTCTAAACAAACCACCCGAGGAATCGGTTAATTAAAAAAAATAAAATAAATAAAAAAATTACAATTTAGAAACTTTTTAAACCTCAAATGCTCATCTTGTCTTGCTCTGCCTGAACTCTGTTTTTTCAGGTTCAGGACATTTAGGGTATGTCAAAAAACTCCCATCTCATTTTGTCCCTCAACTTTCTCACATTGCTGTTTTACCTTTTATGTTAACGGTGTGTGATCTTCTTTGCATGTTCACTTTGCAAACACTGGGTCAGCACTTCTGTAGCTATGTAGGATGATTTTGGAATGATTTTTGAAGTTGAGGGAGAAAATAAGTTGGGAGTTGTTCAACATACCCTAACTGTCTTGAACTGGAAAAGACAAGACGAGCTCTTGAGGTTAAAAAGTACATAAATTGTCATTTTTACAAACAAAATACCCAGCTTTCTTTCTTCAGTCGTAAAGAAATTGTTTTTTGAGGAAAATATTTCAGGATTTCTCTCTGTATAGTGGACTTCTGTGGTGCCTGTGAGTTTGAACTTCCGAAATGCAGTTTAAATGCAATTTCTAAACGATCCTAGCCGAGGAAGTGGGGTCTTATCTAGCGAAACGATGGGTTATTTTCTAAAATTATAATTGATACACTTTTTAAATCTCAAATGCTCGTCTTATCTAGCTCTGCTTTGCGCATGCGTACTCTTGTGCGCTGTGGTTTAATACAGTTAGGGTATATTGAAAAACTTCCATCTCATTTTCTCAACTTCAAAATTGTCTTACATTGCTGCAGAAGTACCGAGCCAGTGTTTACAAAGTGAACGTGCAAAGAAGGTCAAAGGTCATGTAGGATGATTTTGAAGTTGGAGGAGGATGGGAGTTTTTTGACATACCCTAACTGTCTTGACCCGGGCCGCACAGAGTACGCATGCGCATCGCAGAGCATTTGTGTGGTTAAAAAGTGTATAAATTGTGCATTTTTTAAAATAAAATAACCAATCGTTTTGCTAAAAAAAACCTACTTCCTTGTCATTTCAAGCTGCATTTAAACTGCATTTTGGAAGTTCCAACTATATGGAGAAAAACCCTGAAATGTTTTCCTCAAAAAACATAATAGGGGATGAGTACATTATCTGTAAATTTTTGTTCTGGAAGTGAACTAATCCTTTAACATGCATGACAAGTAGTCACAAGAGTTTTCATTTTCATTATACCACTTTATGTATGACTTGCTGTGCAAAATGATTTCACCTCCTGCAAAAAGTTTTGAAAAATGCAAATAGACATTCAGAAATGTTACTAGAATAAAGACATAGCGGTCTCTAGTGGACAGTGAAGGTATGTTGGATTGTTTATAGTCTGTGAACAGTAGTGTGTGTGTTTTCCAGCTTCTAAAGGGAAACTGCCCATCAAATGGATGGCTCCTGAATCCATAAACTTCCGTCGGTTTACCTCAGCCAGTGACGTCTGGATGTTTGGTGAGTGCTTAATGTTTTTTTAGTAATTGGAGAATTAATATTTCATGATGGTGTACTCTTACCGTTTGACTTTTCTTGAGTACCATCAACATGCTCACTTAACACCATCTTTCTGTTATCAATACAATTTTAGTTTGATTGGAAACATTTATTATTATTAAGTATTGTTTTGTTGAAATTGCTTAATTTTTCTTAATAATAAAATGTAAAATATTTTATGAAAATATAAAACCAGTCTCAAGTAGCACGGGTATATTTGTAGAAATAGGCAACAATACATTGTATGGGTCAAAATTATTGATTTTTCTTAAATGCAAAAATCATTAGGATATTAAGTAAAGATCATGTTTCATATAGATATTTTGTAAATTTCATACCGTAAATATATTAAAACTTAATTTTTGATTAGTATGCATTAAGAACTTGATTTGGACATCTTTAAAGGCAATTTTCATTTTTCAAATAGTTGTATCTCAGCCAAATGTTGAACTATCCCAACAAAAACCATACATCAGTGGAAAGCTTATTTATTCAGATGATGTAGAAATCTCAAAAAAATGACTGGTTTTGTGGTACAGAGTCAGGCTTTCCCCAAAACATTGCAAATAATACTTTTTGTTTGAAGTTTGAGTAGTGTGCAGGATTTGAAGTTTGTATTTGCATTTAATTATTGCATTGTTATTTTAGACGTTTATCCTAAACAGGAATGATTTGGGTGTGCACTATATTTTATATTTCTGTTTTTAGTTGGACATTTTTACCTTTATTTAGATCAGACAATAAGATTAGACAGGCTAAATATAATATCAGTTATTTTTCATATTTGTGACCCTGGATAACAAAAACAGTCATAAGGGTCAGTTTTTTTTTAAAATTGAGATGTATAGATCTTCTGAATAAATAAGCTTCCGTTGATGTATGGTTTGTTAGGATAGGACAATATTTGGCTCTATTTCAAATAGTTGGATAATAATACAACTATTTGAAAATCTGAAATGTGCAACAAAAAAAAAAATCTAAATAATGAGAAAATCGTCTTCCGAAATGAAGTTATTAGCAATGCATATTACTGTTGTTATGTATTTACAGTTGTAAATATGCAAAATATCTTCATGAAACATGATCTTAATATCCTAATGATTTTTGGCATAAAAGAAAAATCGATATTTTTGACCCATACAATGGATCAAAAAATATTTTTGGCTATTGCTACAAATACACCGGTGCTACTTAAGACTGGTTTTGTGGTCAAGGGTCACATATTGTTTTGTAATAATTGTTGCATTGTATTTTATTTAAAAAAAAATATATTTTTTTTGTTGTTGAGTGAGTTTTCTTTTTGGTTATTTGCGATCACTGAGACACATTTCTGATCCATGTGTCCTGTCCATCTCTTCTTAGGTGTGTGTATGTGGGAAATCCTAATGTTTGGCATCAAGCCCTTTCAGGGTGTGAAGAATAATGATGTTATTGGACGGATAGAGAACGGTGAGAGGTTAGCGATGCCCCAAAACTGCCCTCCGACCCTCTACAGCCTGATGACCAAATGCTGGGCATATGATCCTAGCAAACGCCCGCGCTTCACCGAACTCAAGACACAACTCAGGTCAGTGCATCTCTTAATATATAAGTCATTTCGGATTAAAAAACAAACAAAACATGTGATAGATGGACAAATGTAAACTGGTCATAGTATTGAGAGTGAGCACAAAAAATCTAATGTTTTTATCATTCTCTGCTTCTGACACTAGAGGTCTCTGTTTAGCTTTCAAAGTGTCACAACCGCTCCAGAATGATCACCAACAAAGCTTTTTTGAGCATTAATGCGCAAAAAAAGCATTTATAATTTATCAATACTTGTTTATTTTTACTAATTTTGTGCTGCTAATTCCAAAAATGTGACCCTGGACCACAAAACCAGTCATAAGGTTAAATTTGACAAAACTGAGAAATATGTATCATATGAAAGCACAGTAAATAAGCTTTCTATTGATGTATAGTTTGTTAGGATAGGACAATATTTGGCCGAGATACATCTATTTGAAAATCTGGAATCTGAGGGTGCAAAAAAATCTAAATACTGAGAAAATCACCTTTAAAGTTGTCCAAATTAAGTTCTTAACAATGCATATTACTAATCAAAAATTACATTTTGATAGGTTTACAGTGGGAATTTTACAAAAAATCTTAATGTAACATGATCTTTACTTAATTTCCTAATGATTTTTGACATAAAAGAAAAATCAATAATTTTGACCCATACAATGTATTTTTGGCTATTGCTACAAATATACCCCAGCGACTTAAGACTCGTTTTGTGGTCCAGGGTCACAAATAGTGTCTGTTTTGCTTTAGCACGTCACAATTTCTCACAAAATATAATGCATTATATGTTTTTTTCGTTTCGACAACCATTCATTAGGTGCAAAATCCTGTATTACTCACTAATCAGCAGAAAAACTGCCTCAACCACATGATTCTTGTCTGAATCTGTGCCAGATTACACATATTAGTTCATTTCTCAGCAGGTTTTCGCATGCATGGCATTTTTGTACACCTAATTCTAATTTCAAGGTTAGAATTATGGCAAGTCACAGATGAAAATGCAAACATGAGCCAGATGCATCCAAGCAGCAACAGAAAAAAGCTCGTTTATAAACTTTTAAGTTATGTAAAATTGAACCTATTTTACCACTTGTTCTGCATATTGTAAGTTAAATTACATATTGCTTTTTTTGTCATTAAAACAAAACTTGTGACATTTCACTGCTTTTGTCATTTTCATGAGTGCATTGAAGTGGATGCATATATGCATAATTTGAAAAATCTTATTTTATGCAAAAAAAATATTTGTTTGCGTGGCATCATCAATTAGGTAATATTAGGCTTTTTTTGCAAATCAGCAGATTTATATATAAGTATATTTGTTTATTTGCAAGATTTAGGGCTGTGTTTATCAGTGTTGTTTTCGTCAACGATGACGATGACGAAATCATTTCGTTGAGGCCACTTTTTTTCATGACGATAACGAGACGATGACGAGATAAAAATGGCTCGTTGATGACTAAAACATGACGAGACGTGTGTGAGTTTTCGTTGACGAGACGAGAATAGACGAAAATGTTAGTGGGTGGTCTGTCAGACGTTTAAAATGCATGACATTTCTGCTTATTGTGCATGCCAATTACAACCTAAAAAGTATCTGCCGCTATGGCAAGCCGTTTTAGCATTAAATACTCTTTGCCATACTAGTATGGCAAGCCGTTTTAGCATTCTATCCATGTTTGGTTACGCCCACCACCTGGCGTGCAGCGCACAACGTGCTCAACACGTCACATTGCAGTCACTCAGACAGACGATTAACCATGATGGGTGGTCGCAAACGGCGAGAGGACCTATGGGTGTATTTCAAATATGTGACCCTGGACCACAAAACCAGTCTTAAGTCGCTGGGGTATATTTGTAGCGATAGCCAGAAATACATTGCATGGGTCAAAATTTTTGATTTTTCTTTTATGCCAAAAATCATTAAGTAATTAAGTAAAGATCATGTTCCATGAAGATTTTTTTGTAAAATTCCTACTGTAAACATATCAAAATGTATTTTTTGATTTGTAATATGCATTGCTAAGAACCTAATTTGGACAACTTTAAAGGTGATTTTCTCAGTCTTTTAGATTTTTTTGCATCCTCAGATTTCTGATTTCAAATAGATGTATCTCAGCCAAATATTGTCCTATCCTAACAAACCATACATCAATAGAAAGCTTATTTATTGAGCTTTCATGTGATGTATAAATCTCAGTTTTGTCAAATTTAACCTTATGACTGGTTTTGTGGTCCAGGGTCACATATGTCTTTTATGTCTAAAACCATTCCTTCATTATTGTAATTATTGGTGAAAATAGTCGATCCGGAAGCTCACATTGTGTTGAACTATAGATCTGCTATTTTCACAACTTATAAGTGACACTACCCAACAGCAAAATACTTACTGACCTACAATAATTTGTTAAAAGACTACTTTTCCCCTTTTTTTTTTTTGACTAAAACTAGACTAAAACCTTTTTGACTTTTCGTCGACTAAAATTGGACTAAAACTATCACATATAGAAGTGACTAAAATTGGACTAAAACTAATAAGCATTTTAGTCCAAAAGACTAAGACTAAGACTAAATCTAAGGTGGTTGTCAAAAACAACACTGGTGTTTATTAACGAATTAATAATGAACAACATTACAGTACAATTTAATACTAGTTCTTTAGTTCTAGTTCTGTGTACCACTGATAAAGAAAATAAATTAGGTCTGTTACTCATGCAGTTTTATGAGGCGGCTGAATTTCCCATCATTCAAATAACATTAGTTACACATCTAATGTGCATTTTTTGCTTTTCTTTCTTTTTTTCTTTTTTTTTTTGTGCTAGCCACAAATAACCTTCCTTTCTTCATCAAAAACTGAAAAAGAAAGAAATAAGATGTCCAAACTTTCCTTTGTCAAATGCACAAATCACATCAACTACAAACTTTTAAAATGCATCCTCTCAGAAGGCCTTTGCTCATTCTTGCTCTGTTTATCTCCGCAGCACTATTCTGGATGAGGAGAAGGCCCAGCAGGAGGAGCGTTTCCGTATGGAGATGAGGAGGCAGGTCACTGTGTCCTGGGACTCTGGGAATTCAGACGAGGCGCCTCCAAAGGTCAGATCTCCATTCAGTTTTTAAATCCAATGTTTTCTGTATTCGGTGATCTCTTTGAAAAGACCTCTTTCCATGCTCAGATGTAAAATGAGTGTACTGTATGTATTTACTGGTTTAAGTAGTGGGTGTGTTTCAAACACTGGTTTTGATTTCACAGCCTAGCAGACCTGGTTACCCGAGCCCTCGATCCAGTGACGGATATTTCCCTAGTCCTCAACACGCTGGGCAGCACAATCACTACCAGGTACACATGACTTACAGCCACATAAACATAACACCCACATTTCAAGCTGCAATTATGTGTTTAAGTATAACAGTACAGCTGTTTAGAATTGTGTAAAATTGGGGAAAATGCAAACTTGCGCTGTTTTGGTTAGCTTATAACATGAGTTTGAAAATGCATCTTTGCAAATTTGTAGTAAGATTCATGTATAAATCTGTTTTCAGCAAAATGAAAGCTTTAAGGTGTTGTGGTTGTTTTTTTACAAAAATAAAACCTCTATGGTGTATTGTTTAAAACAGCTGTACATATTAGTATTGTAATTTCACTATAAAATAAAATTATTATTATTATTGTTATTATATTTTAGATCTTTTTTTTTTACAGTGCAATAGTATTATTGCAATAGTGATAGTTCTTAATTTGTTTAATGTTTATTATTTAATTATTAAATATTTTACATTTTAAAAAAAGACATTTAAATAATTTTAATACTACTTTTTATTTTATGTCTTTTAAATAAATTGTATTATCATTATTATTAGTAGTATTTCATTATATGTGACCCTGGACCACAAAACCAGTCATAAGGTTAAATTTTTACAAAACTGAGATGTATACATCATATGAAAGCTCAATAAATAAGCTTTCTTTTGATGTATGGTTTTTAGGATAGGACAATATTTTGTCTATTTGAAGATCTGGAATCTGAGGGTGCAAAAAAAATCTAAATACTGAGAAAATCACCTTTAAAGTTGTCCAAATTAAGTTCTTAACAATGCATTTTACTAATCAAAAATTACATTTTGATATATTTACAGTACGAATTTTACAAAAAATCTTCATGGAACATGATCTTTAATTAATTTCCTAATGATTTTTGGCTTAAAAGAAAAATCTAAAATTTTGACCCATGCAATGTATTTTTGGCTATTGCTACAAATATACCCCAGCGACTTAAGACTGGTTTTGTGGTCCAGGGTCACATATTAGTAAATACTTGTTTTGTTGTTTACAGTAAAATAAAAAAAGTATTGTTGAAATAGTAATGTTTTTTCTTTAATTTTATAATTACACATTTTACTATTTATTATTATTTTTATCAGGGTTTGACATTTAACACCTGCCAACCTGCCAAATACGAGTTAAATATAACAAATATGTATGTAATATAATGTGTATGTCCATTACAGGTTTAGGTCTTAAATTTCATGTAAGGTGGTATTAAAAAGGTCTTAAAAAGTCTTACATTTTACTTGTTCATATCTGTAGATCAAATATAATAAGGGAAAAATGCCCTTTAAATAAGCCCCCAAAAAAAGCCTGTAAATAAATTAAATACATTTTAGCACGCAGTAACTTTATTTAAAACGTAATTTCCCAAAAACAAAATCGTGGCAAGTGAAAATGCTTAGAAGTTAGCAGATTTGGAAAAAGTTACTGCCAAGCCCTTATTATGCCTATTATTATTACATAGTCATATTGAATGGGGAATTTATTATCCCTTTTTATGCATGTTTTTCTTGTTTTTCTTTCACTAAAAACATTCAAATACATTTAAATGAAAGCAGTCCTGTATTTCATCCACCTGTTGGAGATCATACCTTGAGAAAGGCTTGAGAAATGTTGGTTCAGTAAATAAATAAACTTAAGAATATGAGTTGTGCAGTTATATATTCTTTAACACTCAACATACAACTCGAAAGACTCCAAACCTCTGTAGCCAAACACTCACTAAATACCCAAAACCATCCTAAAGTAATACCCAATCACGCTTCACATAGCGCAGCACTGATTTAAGTCAGTGTTTAGCTCATTCTGATTGGCTGCGTTCAGCTCCATCATCTGCTCTGAGTCTGAGTTATTTCACAGTGTCTCTGTGAGCGTCTCTGACAGCAGGCATTTCCTGTGGCTCTTTAAAGACGCTGCTATTGTTGAGTCCAGATGCATTCCATCAGCTCAAACACACACACATGCACACACATCGCTGCTCTTATCACTGCTCTGTTTTCATGCCTTAAAAGGCTTTTGTGCTCAAAGTGGCTGTTATTTTTGTATTAGAGTGTTTATTAGCCGTTATGAAAGGAAGCGAGAGGGGTCAGAGACGCTCCAGGGGTCTGAAGATGAACTGAAATGCCTTTCATAACACATTTGAGTTACGTAATGTAACATCTAAGAGCATAAAAGGAATTTTAAATAGGGAAAACTACAGTGGTACAGTATCAAATGGTGTATTGCTTCCAGTGTTATTAACTAAAAGTAAATCTGTCTTTAAGAAGTTGTATAAAAATCTATTAATTGAACAAATTAATTTGGTAAAAAAGCTGATGTAAAATAAAATATCAAAATTAGATTAAAAACTAAATTAAAAAAAATTGTTGGAATATAAAAAATTGGACTAAATAGAATAGTGTATATTAAAAGAATAGCAAATGCATATTAAAAAAATACTAAAAATGAAATTGACTTACTGCCATGACTTAAGCTGAAAATATAAAAGCTAATTAATTCAATACTTGTTTTGTTGTTTACAGTAAAAAAAAGTATTGTTGAAATAGTAATGTTTTTTTCTTTAATTTTATAATTACACATTTTTATAATAGAAATGTTTTAATACTGTATTAACAGTGTTTATACCTTTTACTATTTATTATTATTTAATTTATTTATTATCTTTCAATTTATGTATATTAAAAGAATGGCAAATGCATATTAAAAAAATACTAAAAATGAAATTGACTTACTGCTATGACTTAAGCTGAAAATATAAAAGCTAATTAATTCAATACTTGTTTTGTTGTTTACAGTAAAATAAAAAAGTATTGTTGAAATAGTAATGTTTTTTCTTTAATTTTATGATTACACATTTTTATAATAGAAAGCTGAAATATTAATAGATGAAAAAACTAAATTTTATAATTAATGAATTATAAATATTTACTAACCGGAAATTTCAAAAGAAACTAAAATTTAAATGAAAATAAATTAAAACTAAATAGAAATATAAAAAAGTATTTTAAAAAATAAGATTAAGTTCTAAGTACTAAAATGACTAAATTATAAAATAAACAAACTAAAATCAAAATAAATTGAAATAAGTTAGTTTACATATTTGACTGAAACATAAATTAAAGTAAATATAATTTTATTTATTAAAAAAAAATTAAAAATGGCAAAAGCATATTACAGAATTACTAAAAATTAAATAAAAAAAAATAAAAAAAATGAAAGCTGACAATATAGAATGTAAATCAAAGCTAAAATATTAATAATAGATTTTTAAAAACTAAATTATAAAATTATTAATTATAAGTAATTACTAAAACAACCAGCTGGAAATTTAAAAATAAAATGTATAAATACAAAAAAATATATAAATAAATTAAAACTAAATAGAAATATAAAAAATTATAATAAAAATGAAATAAGATTGAGTTCTAAGTACTAACTTAAAATAAACAAAATAAAAAGAATGTAAATAAAACAAAATAGAAATATAAAAATGACAAAAATGCATAACAAAATTGCTAAAAATTTAACTAAAATTAGAAAATTGAAACGACAATAAATTAAAACTAAATAGAAAAATAAAAAAAGCAAAAACTAAATAGAAATAAAAAATAATAAGTTTAAAGTACTAAAATTGCTACCTTGAAATAAACAAATGAAAATAAATTAAAACAAAGTAGAAATATAAAAAAGCAAAAACTAATAAAAATGAGAAAAATGCAGTACAAAATTACAAAAAATGTAACTAAAATTAGAATGAAAACTGACAATAAAATATAAATATTAGAGTAAGATTTTAAATAAGTTCTAACAATAAATACTAAAATGACTAACTGTGAAAAAATAAAACTGAAATTAAATAAATTTAAAAAATTGTAATATAAAACAATATAGAAAACATCAAAATGTTAAGAAAAGCAGTATATAAATAATACTGAAGACGGTCAATTGCATTTTATTGGAAGAAAATAGAAGGTCCATCAATTGATCATTGGTTAAAAGATTTATCACACTGTATTGTTTTGGAAAAACTGACATACAGTACTAAGGGTAAACTGAAAGATTACTATAGAATATGGGACCTTTTTATACAATTCCTCGAAAACAACGAGATAGTAATACAAGGAATGCTAGATTCCTCTCAATCCAGTGATTGATGCAAATGTGATGTGCTTTATTTGATGTTGTAATATTTGTCTGCCTTAGCCCATAGTAGCACAATTTATTTTCCCCTTTGTTTTTTTATTTATTTATTTATTTTTTTACATTTTATTTTATTTAGCCTTTTGTAATGGAACATGTGGATCCTGAGGGTGGGAGGATAATTAAAAATTGTCTTCATTGAAGATTTTTCTGTTGTCTTTTATACTTTCTCAATAAAGACATGTTTAATATATAAATAATACTGATTACTGAGTTATAATTAATCAAATTTTGAAAACTTTTTATTTTTTATTTTTTTTATTTTCACAGTTTTTGCTAGGGTGCTTTGGATAAAAGCATGTTATTAATGAGTAAATGTAAATATGCTTAAAATGAAATGTGTTCTCTCTTTGTCAAGGGGTCTGGATATCCTGTCGCTCACGTGCCCGGTGCGGGATACCCGCCGCAGGCCTCCGTCCTCGACCCACATGAAACATGGAACCACCACAGACAGGATGTTCCTGTGTGGTCTCCAAATATGGAGGTGAGTGAAGAGACGAGGACGTTCTTGCGTGAATGAGTGGAGGAGCGCTGTTATAACGTGTGCTGCTGTGTGTGTGTCAGGATGGGGGCGCTCTGGGGCGGAGTCAGGGGATGCCTGCACACCTGATGGAGGAGACGCTCATGAAACAGCAGCAGCAGATGGAGGAGGACCAGAGATGGCTGGAGCAGGAGGAGAGCTTCCTGGTACTGAAACAACATCTCTCTCTCTCTGGCTCTTTTTGGTTTTCTGGCTCTCTCTATCATACTGAGTAGGGCTTGCAAAATCAATTTGAATTTCAAATAAAAATGGGAGAAAACAAATAATCTAAAAAGGGTGAAGAGTGAAATTAAAGAATAAAAATAAATGTATATAAATATATATAATAATTTAAAAAGTTCTAAATATTTATAAAATATTTATTATTATTATTATTATTAATAATAATAATTGTATCACTTTTATTAGTTTTTTTATATGTGAAAATGTGATGAATTTCAAGCCTGGAAAAAACATTCAAATTAGTTTTAAATATTTATCAAATATAACAAATATTAAAATGTAAAAATATATATTTTTATTTGTTATCATTGTTAGTAGTACATTTAAATTAAATGTAAAAAATATTCAAATTTTTGTATCATATTTAAATATTTATAGTGTATTGCATAATTAGTTATGTAGTTAATACAATTTTTATGTATCATATTTAAATATTTAAACAAATATTTTAGTATTTGTAGTGTATTGCTTAACTACCTATTATGTACTTATTAAGAATAGTAATTAGTGTTATTTAATATTTATAAATTATAAATAAAATATCTTAAAATATAGAATAACAAATGTAATAAATGATACACATATATATTTCAAACTTGTTCTAAATATTTATAAAATATTACAGATATACAAATATTAAATTATTATTATTAATGTGATGAATTTCAAGCCTTGAAAAGTCATTTAAATTAGTTTAAAAAATATTTTTACAAATATTAAAATGTTAAATATTTTACTTGCTATTGTTAGCAATTAAGTGCATTTATAAAAAACAAATAATCATATTTATGTATAATATTTAAAGAAAGAAAATTAAATGTTTATAGTATATTGCATACATATTGTTCATGTTGCTATATTACTATTTTTAGAAAATATTTGTATTATTGTTATTATTTAACTTATCATTTATAAAAAAACCTTAAATATATTCTAAATACTTAATTATTTTTATAATTTTTATTGTTATTATCATTATCATTATTATTATTTAACTAATAATTTATAAAAAAAAATCTTACGATATATAAAAATAAATATAATAAATAATACACTAATACAATTATATATATATATATATATATATATATATATATATGTGTGTGTGTCTTACAGATATACAAATATTAAATTATTATTATCAATGTGATGAATTTCAAGCCTTGAAAAATCATTTAAATTAGTTTTTAAAATATTTTTACAAATATTAAAATGTTAAATATTTTTACTTGCTATAATTGTTAGCAATTAAGTACATTTACATTAAATTAGTATTAATAAAAAAACAAATAATGATACTTATGTAAAATATTATAATATTTAAAGAAAGAAAAATTAAATGTTTATAGTATATTGCATACATATTGTCAATATGTTGCTATATTACTATTTAAAAAAAAATATTGTTATTTTTTAACTTATCATTTATAAAAAAAAATATTCTAAATACTTAATTATTTCTTACAGTCTTACAGATATACGAATATTAAATTATTATCGGTTTATTATATGTAGAAATGTGATGAATTTCAAGCCTGGAGAAGCCAAATTAGTTGTAAACATTTATAAAAAATATAACAAATATATAAATATTAATTTTTTTTTTCAGTTGTTGTTGTTGTTGTTAGTAATAGTAGTAGTTAATTAAAAAAATCATATTTATGTATAATTTTTAAATATTGAAAGAATATATTTGTAGTATATTGCATAAATACCTGTTATGTAGTTAATAAAAATAGTAATTGGTGTTATTATTATTATTATTATTTATAAAAATGTTTTAAAATGTATAATAGCAAATATAATAAATTACATATTATTAATATGTTTTTTAAAAATAATACTAATAAGTTTTTCATTAAATGACCTGTTAGCTGATCAGCTGTTCTCTCACTTCCTGCATTTTCTTTGGCTTGTTGGTCTTTGGCTTTGAGTGTGTTTGGCATTTGCATCTGTTGTTGTTACTCTGAGAAAGAGATGGAAGAAAAAGAAAACGTTCTGATCCCCCAAATTCAGTGCTAAAAAACAAAGCTGTAAATCTGAGCACCTGTAACCAGAAACCCGCCTTCATTCACCAGAGACTTACAAACAGAAGTTGTTTTATCCGTCACATCTTCATCTCTGTGCCCCTCAGGCGTTTAGATCCGTCCACTTGTGTGTTTCTCAAGCTGTTTATTTCCAGATATTTTAAGCGTCTCATTTTCAGTAGAGTGGGAATGTTGGTGGAAATGTTGCTGAGAAGAGTTTCCTGTGTGCCCAGAGAAAGAGAGAGAAAGGCGTTTAATTGACACTTACCAGATTTGACACACAACTGAGTTTGAGCGCAGGCTGAAGCTGTAGATTTGAGGATTGTTGTCAAGAGAGGTTCAGCTGTAATATCGCTCTCGGTTCAGTGGAAACTTGCGTGTGTCATTAGCGATGGTTTCGTTTGGCAGTGAGGGTTGGTGGGAAACGGTGGAAACCCATGTGGTTGGTGCCGCTCTGAGACTGTAAAGAACTCAGCTGAACCCTGGCATCTACTCCGTCTGTGTCAATATGTGATTAAAGGAAAAAACTAAATACTCTTCTCATGAAGAAAAAAATCGGAGTGTTTGGGGTGAACGATTAAAAAAAAAATATATAAAATATAAAAAAAAAATGTAATCATAAATATATAATAAATTGGATAAACAAAAATAGTACACATTAATATATAATTATATCTACTGAATGTTTAATTAATAAATGATTTATGTAATAAATAAGCATGTCTTATTGCGTATTTATGATAGTTAAGTTTATTAGTTTATCAGTGTTATTTTAGAATCATTAAGGTAAATGTGAATTTTTTATTAGTATTTTGAATTTTTTTTAAATTTTATTTCAGTTTTTTATATGTATTTTGCATATGTGTGTATATATATATATATATATATGTGACCCTGGACCACAAAACCAGTCTTAAGTCGCTGGGCTATATTTGTAGCAATAGCCAAAAATACATAGTATGGGTCAAAATTATTGCTTTTTTCTTTTATGCCAAAAATCATTAAGAAATTAAGTAAAGATCATGTTCCATGAAGATTTTTGGTAAAATTCCTTTTATAAATATATCAAAATGTAATTTTAGATTAGTAATATGCATTGTTAAGAACTTAATGTGGACAACTTTAAAGGTGATTTTCTCAGTATTTTGATTTTTTTGCAGATTCCAGATTTTCAAATAGATGTATCTCGGCCAAATATTGTCCTATCCTAACAAACTATACATCAATATCATTTTATATTTTTAGATTTCTGTTTTCGTTTTAATTTTAGATTTTTTGTTTATTTCTATATGGTTTATATATTTTTTATACATTTTGAACAATTTTTTATATGCATTTTATACATAATAAAATTAAGTAATTTTATAGTTTTTGTTAAGGTTTTGAATTTGTTTTCATTTTAATTTTAGGTAAAGGTTTTTTCAGTGTATTTCTGTGTAATTATTATTATGATTATTTTTATATACATTATATTATATACATATATCTATATATATATATATATATATATATATATATATATATATATATATATATATATATCATATATATATATATCATAAAATAAAAATGTAATTTTATAGTTTTTATAAATAATTTGAATTAATATTTATGTTTTTTTTTTATCATTTTAATTTTAGGTAGTTTTCCGGTTTATTTCTATATAGTTTATTATTTTTAGATGTATTTTATATATGTAATAAAAAGGCAATTTTTTGTATATAGTTTATAATTCTTTACATTAATTTGTAGTAATTATTTATTTTTTTATATGTATGTGTGTGTGTGTATATGTATATATATATATATATATATATATATATATATATATATATATATAATAAAAAGGTAATTTTATGGTTTTTATTAATATTTTAATTAAAAATAATATGTAAAATCAAAAAGATAATTTTGTTTTTGTATTAAATTTCTGATTAATCTTAATTTCAGATTTGTATAGTTTATTTCTATATAGTTTATTCATTTTTAATTATTTTCAGTATACTATAATAAAATAAAGATATTTTTATTAATATTTTGAATTTGAATTAAATTTTCCATTACTCTTCATTTCATATATCTTTTGTTTAAAACTACATGGACGCAAATAAAAAGATCTGATGATTCATAATAAATTAATGAATCAGTCTGAGATTAGTGCAAAACAGATTCACATCATGAAACCTTTTCATTCAAAACAAAAGGTTAAAACAGTCAAATTAATATTTTAAAACAGTTCAGACTTTATTAAGCCTTCTGAAACTTTTTTAACGTTTGCATTAACGTCCAATTATCACTAGTGCTTTTGCATGAAGAATTTCTTATTTTTTTCATCAGTCTGATTCAACAAAGGAAGATGCAAACAGTAAAAAAATGTGACTATCACTTGCACTGGAAATGGAAAATCAACCCGAGAGCATTATGGGTAACAGTATTCCACGCAGTTGTATCCTTGCCAACTTCCCACATTCCTCTAGGTTTTCCAAGCATACACATTTGCATATTGCATATGACTTTCTTTTTAAACCGTATGTGGTCTGTGAGTGAGATCAGAGCGCGAGTCGAGCGTTTATCAGGGTTCAGCAGCACATACCAGGAGCTTTCTCTGTTTGTGTAAAACCAGTGGGAGGAAAGGAAAGCGTGGGATGTGAAAGAGAGGACAGACCAAGAGGAAAAGACGTGTGAGGGAGTCTGAGAGAGGAAAACCAGTCTGAGAGGGAGGGAGAAAGAGAGAGCAGGAATCTGCCGCTGTGAGCGTCCTCAACATTCACATCTCGCATGGAGACGCACACAACTCGCTCTTTCCTCGCCCTCAGACGCTCCGCTCACGGGATGCATCTTTTCAAGTTCTGTTTCGGAAAGACGGTAACTTGACTTTCATACTGAAGGAGGATGTTGGGTTGAGAAGTTATGTGCATTTGTTGAGCTTTTGTAGATGCATTGTTGAGCAAGAAGTTGCTGCATTGTTTGTTGAGATCTTTCATTTGTGTGTTTTAGGAAGTTCGAAAGTTTGTCGTTCTTCATTTGTGGTTTGTGAGGCCTTAAGATCTGTCAGATCAGAAAGTGGACTTGTTAGGGAATTTTAATATTGTGAGTTACAAGCCTGGAAAAGTCATGCAAATAAATGCAGTCTTAAAAAACATGCACATTTCTAGAGTCCTTTAAAAAACAAAATTAAATATAATATTTTAAGTAAAACTCTTAATAAAATATTACAGGTTAATATTAAATGCTTTTTTTTAGTAGTAGTACTATGTATGTTTATTATTTTATTTTTTACAAATTTTAAATTTGCGATTTCCAAACCTGGGAAACACATGCACATTATTGTAATCTTAAAAAGTCGAGAGTGGAAATAAGAAATTAGGTTTCAAATTAAAAAAAAGAAAATGCATATTTAAATATAATGTAATAATAATAATAATAATAGTAATTCATTATTATTATAAAAGGTTTACAAAATTAATATGATCTTAAAAATCATGAAAAAATCAGTGAAAATAAGATTTAAATGTTACTTTTTTTAAAACTTAAGTTAAATATTTAAATATTAAAAAACTGTTATAAATAAAGTTATACAAATTAAAATATTTAAATAAAAAGTTGTGAATATCTATAAAATATTACAGATGTTTAAATATTGCTTTGTTTATTATTATTATTAGTAGTAGTAATCTATGTATATGTTTGTATTATTATTATTATTATTATTATTATTATTATTAGAAAATAAGATTTCAATGTTCAAAAGTTGAAAAAAGTAAAATATTACAATGTTTATTAGTAATAGTAATGTATGCATGTTTCTATTGTTATTATTCTAAAAAAAAATCATGCAAAGAATCTGTGAAAATAAGATTAAAATTTTCAAAAGTTAAAAAATCAAGTCAAATATTTATATATTTGTATATTTAGTAGTATATTTAGTAGTTATGTATGTGTATATATATATATATATTCATAATTATTATTATTATAAAAGGTTTGCAAAAGTAATTTAATCTTTTAAAAACTCCTCAAACTATATGTGGAAATAAAATTTAAATTTCCAAAGGCTAAAAATCAAGTAAATAATTAAAATATTACAATGTTTATTATTATTATTATTATTATTATACTAAAAGGTTTGCAAAATTAATATAATCTTTGAAAAAAAAATCTGAAAATAAGATTTGATTTTCTCAAAGCTAAAAATCAAGTCAAGTATTTAAATATTACAATGTTTATTGGTTTTAGTAGTAGTAATGATTTAAAAATCATGGAAAAAAAATCTGAAATAAATTAAAATTTTCAAAAGTTAAAAAAATCAAGTCAGTGATTTAAATATTTAAAAAATAATTATAAACTAGTTGTAATTATTTATAAAATTATGTAAATATTTAAATATTACTGTTTATTAGTAGTAGTAGTATTGTATCTATGTATGTTTTTATTATTATTATTATTATTATTAATATAAAATGTTTACAAAATTAATTTAACCTTTAAAAAATCTGTGAAAATAAGATATACATTTTTAAAAGATAATCAAAAAATATTTCAATATTTAAAAAGTAATTATAAAATAGTTAGTTAATTAGTACCAGGTATGTATGTATTTATGTTTTATAAATATTATTATTATTATTATTATAAAAGGTTTACAGAATTAATATAATCTTTCAATCATGACTAAAAGTTAAAAGTTAAAAAAATCAATTCAATTATTTAAATATTTAAAAGAATTATTAAATAGTTTTAATATTTATAAAATATTACAAATATTTAAATATTACCCTGTTTATTAATATTATTATTGGTAGTAGTAGTTATGTATGTATGTATTCAGTAAAATATTTTTTTATTATTATTTTATTTTTGATGTTGTTTTTGTTGTTGTTTGTATTGTTTCTAATCCAGTAATCACAAATGACTGAAAAAGCCTCTGGAATTCATCAGTCATGTGATGAAAGTTTCTCTCATAAATATTAAACAAATCATTTCCTTTGGAATGATGCATCTGAATCATAAGTCCATGTATTTGAACGATGGCTTGTGTTTGTTTAGAAGCCGGAGTCGAGGAACTCGAGGAGCAGCATCGATCGTGAGGACAGCGCTCTCCAGGCCCCGGTGAGTGACTTCCCATAATTCCCTGCTTGTTTTTGTTTCTTCCCCGAGGGAGATTTACAATGCCACAGCGAGGACACAATCTGGTTTTCACTTCCTGTTCGAGTCGCAGCCAGTAATACCGATCACACTCAGCCAGAATCCTCCAAACAGATGAAAAACAGCCTCAAACACCAGCAGAAAAGAATTCATTTAGAAATCTGAGAACCTGAGAGGACAAATAACACAGGGAGGGTCAATTAAAAGGGCTATGGTAGGGTTTTTCTGTGACAGATGAAACCACAAACGGGAATCCCAAATGCCACCATTGTCTCTGATATATAATGAGTGAAAAACAGCCATCGTTTCACAAGAGCACCACAAACCAGCCTCAATTACGGCCCGTAATTACAGCAGAGGCTGTAGAGAGCGATGGGTTTGCTCAGATTCAAGGGTGAAGCTCATTTTTGTATTCAGCCTCTAAGGACCTGAAATATGCTTGGCTTTGCCCACAAACTACCCACAATTCCACAGGGCCCCGGTGGGCAGCATGAACCCGGTCTGCTGTAAAACCAAAGTCCGGAGGAGGAGGTGTTTTAAACACTTGTTTGTGATTGTTTTCTTTCAGATGGGGAAGCAGCATGTTTATCAGCCCGTGGGAAAAGCAGGTACGAACACAGCCAGTCCTTAATGGACATTTTCAATACAATGATGGATGAGTGCTAAATTTTCTCACATGAAACAAATAGTTTTTTGCTGCCTCTGGAATCAGGGTTTAGCTGGTCATGAAAAACCTGAAAAATAGCATTTTGTTAGTTAGGATTTTCAGGCCTAATGAAAGCTGCAAGTTACTAAAGATTTTTGGAAATTTCTAGTGTTAGTTATTTAAAAATGCTTTAAATATATAGATGTATTGTTTAATTGTAGAAATGTTATTATAAAAATGTAGAATTTAAAGAGTTTATAATTTTTTTATTAAATTATATTTATAATTATATATATATTCAGAATTATATATATATATATATATATATATATATATATATATATAATATGTGTATATATAAAGAATGTCTAAAAATAGAAATTGCATAGATTATAATTATGTGTGTAAATGTGTATATATATATTTTCAGAATTATATGTATATTCTTATCATTTAAAGAAAAGGTCTAAAAATAAACATGACTATAACATACTATAATTGTGTGTGTGTGTGTGTGTGTGTGTGTGTATATATATATATATATATATATATATATATATATATACACACAGTGAGGTCAGTAAGTATTTGATTACCCTGTGATTTTGCAAGTTCTCTTACTTAGAAATCATGGAGGTGTCTACAATTTTCAGCATAGGTGCATTTCCACTGTGAGAGACAGAAACTATAAATAAAAATCCGGAAATCACACTGTATGATTTTTTTAACAATTTATTTTTTATGAATTACTGTGTCAAATAAGTATTTGATCACCTGCTTATCAGCCAGGTTTCTGACCCTCAAAGACCTGTTATTTTGCTTTTAAATAGTCAAGCTACACTCTGCTCATGATTCTAAATTAGTAGCACCTGTTTGAGGTCGTTAGCACAAACATGTATATTAAAGAAAACTGAAAATAAAAATTAAATTAAAATAAATAAAATATTTATAATTCTATATATAATCTAAATTAAATACAAATATAACTATCCACACATATAAGTATTTTTTAAAGGCTATACATGTATGTGTGTGTATTTATATATACATAATAAATATACACAGTAAACACACATTTAGTATGTTAACATAAACTTTTATTTTGGATGCGATTAATCGCGATTAATCGTGTCCCAGCCCTAATATTTATATATTTGCTTACAGCATCTGTTCAAGTAATTAAAAAATAAACCTGCAAAAATGGCTGTTTTAAGAATTTTAATTTCCATAATATGGATTAAATAATAATAAAAATGTTTATTTATTTATTTTAATGACTCTATAGTATTATAATGTCAAAGAGGTTTGCAGTTGTAGGGCAACATTGCATTTTTCTGCATTAATGTAGAACGATTGTGCGTTTTTTACCGGCTTTGAATGTGTCTCATTTAATCAGAGTTGTTTTATAATGCCTAATATGCAAATTGTAGTCCAGAGCATGATTTGATTCCTCCTGTGTCCAACAGAACATGTGGCTCCTCCAAAGAAACCGCCTCGTCCCGGCGCTCCGAGTCACCTGACCAACCTGAACCCCGTGGACAGTTACAACGAGGGTGTCAAGGTACTATATACTCCGTTAACTAACCAACTAACTTACCTAGGCATGATGTTGTATTAACGTCTATGAGAGGTGAATGCTGATTGGCTGTTGTGTTCTGCATGCTGCTCTCACCAACAATAAACTCCACGAACCCCGAGTTTCCCGCACACCCTCACCCACAGAGAGTTCGGATAGAGTTGATCTTCGTCAGCAGAACACACTCAAGCCAAACCTCCAAGACAAACCACCACATACACACCGATCAGGGCACAAACGCTTGCTCAGTAGTGCACCTCAAGTTCAGCCAATAAAACACACGCTTGTGGGAAAATCCACATCCATCTTGAGGACAGAAAGAGTTTTTCTGACCCCCTTGTTTTCTGTGTTTTACACTGCTTTTCAAAAGATTTTTTTTTTAAGTTTCTTCTGCTCATCAAGGCTGCATTTACTTGATCAAAATATAGAAAATACTTTAAAATATTATTTCAGTTTAAAATAATAGTTTTCTATTTTAATATACTTTAAAATATAATTTATTCCTGTGATGCAAAGCTGAATTTACTCAAGTCTTCAGTGTCAAACAATCCTTCAGATTTCATCGTAATACACTGATTTATTATCAGTGTTGGAAACAGTTGTGCTGCTTTGTATTTTTTGGAACCTGTGATTATTTTTCAGGATTCTTTGATGAATAAAAAGTTCAAAAGCACAGCTTTTATTCAAAATAGTTTTTTTTTTCTAACTATATAAGTCTTTATCACTTTTTATCAATTTAACACATCATTGCTAAATAAAACTATTAATTTCTTTCATCACAAACTGATGAAAGAAATTAAAATCTAAAACTTCTAAATTGTAGTTTATATTGTTACAAAAGACTTCTATTTTAAATAAATAAATCCACATCATATCACAGGTTTTGAACGAAATATTAAGCAGCTAGGGATGCTCATATTGACCGTTTAACTGTTAACCGACAGTAAGAATTTTACCCGATTATTACTATCAGTTAAACGGTTTAAAAGGGTTTTTTCTATCATTTTTCATTGGTTTGCTGCATGGTGAAAGGAAAACTAAAATGCTATATCTAAGTTATCTGTTTACATTGAAATATTACTTCACAAAATATTTTTTTCCTGGATTTTTGATCTAACAAATGCAGCCTTGGTGAGCTGAAGAAACTTCTTTAAAAAAAACAAAAACATAAAATATCTTACTGATCCCACACTTTTGAACAGCAGTGTATATTATTGTATATAATTATTAACCAGTATATACTAATTTTTATTAACATTTTAATTTTAGTAATTAAATAAATATTAAGTAATTAAATAAATATAATGAATATAAATAAATATATTTAGCCATTTAATTTTAGTTTTTGCAATTTTGTATTCTGTTTTTATAATTTTGTATGTATGTATTTATATTTAAATTAATATGAGAATTGTGCTAGTTGAAAATAGTTGAAATCAGATTTTTAAAATTTCAGTTAATATTTATAAATGACATGACATTTAAATATATATATATATATATATATATATACACACACACACTCACTCAGACACACAAACACTGCCGCTCAAAAAAAAATAAATTTCATGTAGTTTCTGCTGCTGATCAGAAATACTGAAAAAAAACTAATGTTATGAAATAATATTTAAATTCAAAATAACTGTTTTCAATGTGAATATATTTTAAAATGTAATTTATTTCTGTGATAAAAGCTGAATTTTTAGCATCATTACTCCAGTCTTCAGAGTCACATGATCTTTTATAAATATAATAAAATGATATTTTATATCAACATTTTATATTAAAAAATATATATATTAGTTTATTTTATATAATATATTTGTTATATATTTCTATAATTTATTTTAGTTAGAATTTTAGTAATTTTTACGGGTTTATTATTTTACCTAAATGAATGTGAAATGATGGCTTGCCAACTAGTTGAATTTATTTTCTATATTAATAAATATATATATAATTTTTTTTTATTTTTTTTTTTTTTATTATTATTCAAGTAACAATAATGGGTCACGACCCTCCACACACACTGACACACACTCAACTGTGCCAAGAATTTTTTGGGAGCGGTGTTTACTTTTTCCGTGGCTCTTATATAAGAGGCCTGGATCTATTTTTTTTTATTTTTCCTGTTGTTTTAACCTTCCTGTGGATTCTGGTGAGAAGCCTTCGAATATTCAGCTGGATTAAAGATGGCAGATAAAAACACTCAGTATTTTCTCGGAAGAGAAACTAAAGAATTTGTTTTTCTTATCGTCAAGAGAGAAGATGGTTTCAAACACCTGTCAGCAAACCATTGCTTAACACTTTAACAATCATGTGATGTGAGTCAAATTTGAAACATTTGTGATCCTGGAGCACTAAACCAGTCTTAAGTAGCACGGGGATATTTGTAGCAATAGCCAAATTCTGTATACATTGTATTGGTCAAAATGACCAATTTTTATTCTATGCCAAAAACATTATGAAATTAAGTAAAGAAATATGTAAATTTCCTACTGTTAATATATCAAAACTTAATTTTGATAAGTGATATGCATTGCTAAGAACTTCATTTGGACGACTTTAAAGGCGATTTTCTCAATTTTTGATTTTCTTTTGCACCCTCAGATTCCAGATTTTCAAATAGTTGTGTCTTAGCCAAATATTTTCCTATCATAACAAACCATACATCACTGGAAAGCTTATTTATTCAGATTTATTATTATTATTATTATTTATTAATTTAAAAAATATTGTGGTCCATGGTCACATTTGTGGTTGATATTGACTGTATAAAGTTCTTTTAGTTCTTTGTATAAACTAAAAATTAAATTTTAACTCTCTCTCTCTCTCTCTCTCTCTCTCTCTCTCTCTCTCTCTCTCTCTCTATGCAGTGCAAAGGGAAAAAAGTACAAAATAGAAATCTTTTCTAACATAAGTCTTTTTATCAATTTAACACATCCTTGCTGAAAAAAAATATTTAAAAGAAAGAAAATTACTGATATTGGGATGATTTCTGAAGGACCATGTGACACTGAAGACCTGAGTAATGTCTGATGAAAATTCAGCTTTGCATCAAAGAAATAAATTCTTTTTTAAAGTATTTTGAAATAGAAAACCACTTTTTAAAATTACATTAACGATATTACACAATATTACAGTTGTTTTTTTTTTTGTTTTTTTACTGTATTATTAATCAAATAAACAAAGCCTTGATGAGCAGAAAAGTCTCCTTTAAACAGCATTACAAATCTTACTGATGCCAAACGTTTGAGTGGGAGTGTATATATAGACTAAAAAAGGTTAAAAATCACATAATAAAATTACAAAAACTAACTGAAATTAAAATGAAAATGGAAGATAATAAAATCAATACTAGTCTTTACTATCCCTTTTTTATCAATTTGACACATCCCTGCTGAAAAAAAAGTATTGATTTATTTCAAAGAGAGAAAAAAATAAAAAATTTACTGACCCCAAACTTTGAGGTTTTCTATTTTAAATAAATGCTGCTCTTAATGTTTTGTTTATCAAAGAATGAAAAAAAATATATATCATAGGTTCCAAAAATAATTATAATAAATCAGCATATTAGAATGATTTCTGAAGGATCATGTGACACTGATAACTGCAGAAAATTCAGCTTTGCATCACAGGAATAAATTATATTTTTAAATACATTCAAATAAACCTCTATTTTAAATTGCATTAACATTTTACTATATTACAGATTTTTAACTGTATTTTTAATCAAATAAACGCAACCTTGATGAGCAGAAAAGTCCTTTTAAAAATCTTACTGATCCCAAACTTTTGAGCGGCAGTTAATATAAGTAAAAAAAATTACATAAAATTACGAACACTAACTGAAATTAAAATGAAAACAAAAGATATTAAAATAAATACTAATTCATGCTCTTTGCTCTTATGTAAGAGGTACAGATTCTCATGCAGATCCAAATGCTTTGAAATTGCAACCGTATTAAAAGTGTTCGTAGAAGCTGAACTAACAGATCATGTTTGACATCTGAAACATCTGTATCTGAGCGATGTGTTCTAATCACACGATCCGTTTCCCATCACACACTCAGACGTGACACCTCTTCTGAACCTGAAGCTGCATGACTTTATTAGTTTTATTTTGGTTTGTTTGCTTGTTTTGCATTATTAATGGTTTGTTCTGTTTTCCTGCATCCCGCTTTCCCTCCACACACGCTCACCTGCTTTATGCTGCACTGTTGCACGTAGCCCTGGAGGGTAAGACCTGTGTGTGTTTGTGTGTTATTCACTTTATGACCACTATCCGCTTCTCTTCTCACAATGACCTGATTTAAGTCAACAATAATTTTTTTTTTTTTTTTTTTTTTTTTTGTACGGATATTTTTTCTGTTGAAAAATCAGTTTTAATTATACACAGAGTACATGTTAATAGATTTTTCAATTATAATAATGACTATCTACAAAAAGTTCCAATTGTATTCTGATCGTTTTATTTATAAATATGACCCTGGACCACAAAACCAGTCATAAATTGACATTTATACATTATCTAAAAAAAAAGCTGAATAAATAAGATTTAAAGGATAACTATTGCCAAAATGCAACCTGGGCTGTTTTTTTTACTGTAAATGAGACAAACTTATATCTAAAAGCATAATTACGACAAACGAGGCGTTTTTGAGATTGACCGTGATTTCGTTTTGTGGTCAATGGCCGGTGAATGGGAGTACTAGGGGCATAACTTTGAGCGCATCAAAATCTATATTTTTACAACACTAAGAAGGCTCGACACACCATGAAACTTTGCTGGAAGTATCGCCTGGGTCTCTACACATGAACTCCAGCATTGAGAACATTGTTGGTGTACACAGAGTTTACTAAAAAGAAAGTTTTTGAACAACTCACTTACACTGTTTGAGTTTCCGCTCGCAGCCGTCTTGCCAGTCAAGAAGTGTCCATCTCCGAATGCGAGGATGGATAGCTCCTAAAGCATATTTCCATATAAACGCACGGCTAATTCATTGTTTTGTCGCAAGTGAAAAACAATATTAACCTTCTAGTTGTAAAAAGAGCCTCATATAAGCCTAATATTTCGTCCATTCATTCGCATTCGGAGATGGACACTTCTTGACTGGCAAGACGGCTGCGAGCGGAAACTCAAACAGTGTAAGTGAGTTGTTCAAAACCTTTCTTTTTAGTAAACTCTGTGTACACAAACAATGTTCTCAATGCTGGAGTTCATGTGTAGAGACCCAGGCGATACTTCCAGCAAAGTTTCATGGTGTGTCGAGCCTTCTTAGTGTTGTAAAAATATCGATTTTGATGCGCTTAAAGTTATGCCCCTAGTACTTCCATTCACCGGCCATTGATCACAAAACGAAATCACGGTCAATCTCAAAAACGCCTCGTTTGTCGTAATTATGCTTTTAGATATAAGTTTGTCTCGTTTACAGTAAAAAAACAGTCCAGGTTGCATTTTGGCAATAGTTATCCTTTAAATTTAGGGTGCAAAAAAATAAAAACATTGAGAAAATCGCCTTTAAAGTTGTTCAAATGAAGTTCTTAGCAATGCATATTACTAATCAAAAGTTATGTTTAGATATTTTTATGGTAGGACATTTACTAAATATCTTATAAAAGATCATGGAACATTAACATAATTAATATCATAATGTTTTTTGTCATAAAAGAAAAATGGATAATTTTAACCCATGCAGTGTATTTCTGGCTATTGCTACAAACATACCTGTGCTATTTAAGACTGGTTTTGTGGTCCAGGGTCACAAATGCACTAATAAAATGTTAATTGAACAAATAAATAAAATCAAAAATGAAATATCTTTTTAAAAAATATGAAATATTGTATTTGTAGACCTGCTTGTCATGTATGCCTATGATTATAGATTTATCAATTATAATGTCTGTCTTTATAAAATTCCAGTTTTATTCTGATCTTTTTTTTTTTATAAATCACTTATTATATTATTTATAATTAATTAAATCATAAAACAGTTAATTAAAACATAGTTTTAAAATAATTACTAGGAAAAATGAAATAATTTGTTTATCTGCATGTTATGTGACCATTAATCAACATCAGAGAACTATGAATGATTATAGATTGATCAATTATAATATTACTATAAATATAACATTACATCTGTTGATCTGTGTCATGTGACCATTTATTGACATTAGAGAACCATAAATGATTTTAGATTTATCAATTATAATAATGCCTTTTTTAATCTGTCAATTTTCTGATCATTTTAACTTATAATAAAACTTATAATTATGATATTATTAATTGCATTATAAAAATGTTCATTCAAATAAGTAATTTTTAAAAGTAAAATCAATCAAAAATAAGTATTTACTTAAATTATTCAACATCAGAGAACCATAAATGATTTTAGATTTATTAATAATGTCTGTCTTTAGTAAATTCCAAATTTATTCAAATCATTTCATTTATAAATTACTTATTTTGTATTATATTATATTATAAATCAATAATTTCACAAATAATACAATTAAAAATTATTTACTAAAAAAGATTAAATATTGTATTTGTTGACCTCAGATCAGCATCAGAAAACTATATGATAAAAATGATTGTCTTATTAATCAGTTTTATTCTGATTGTTTTATCTTCAGCATTTTTATTTTATTTTTTATTCAAACAAATCTTCAACATTCTTTTATGAAATTTTATTTGAGTACTTATCCTGGCAAATTTTATATTTGTGACTCAGGACTACAAAACCGGTCAAAAGGGTTTTGTTTTTTTTCAATTACGATTTATACATCTGAAAGCTGAATATATTAGCTTTCCATTGATCTTGACAATATTTGGCCGAGATACAACCATTTAAAAATCTGGAATCTGAGGGTGCAAAAACAAATCGAAATATTGAGAAAATCGCCTTTAAAGTTGTTCAAATGAATTTCTTAGCAATGCATATTACTAATCAAAAATTAAGTTTTGATATATTTGCAGTAGGAAATCTGCAAAATACCTTTATGGAGCATGATCTTTACTTAATATCCGAATGATTTTTGGCCTAAAAGAAAAATCGATCACTTTGACCCATGCAATGTATTTTTGACTATTGCTACACAAATAGACTGGTTTTGTGCTCCAGGGTCACACTGGTGATTTGTAAGTCTGGAAAAGTCATGAAAATTAGTAGACAAAAAATGTTCAGCATTGCGCTTTATTTCAGTAAATTCTTTGATCTTTCAGTGAAATCATTTAGACCTATTAATTCAAATCTCATCTATATTTAAAATCCATATCTGGTAATCATAAGCATTAGGAGAAAAATCTTGGAAAAGCTGTGGAAATTCATTGGTGTCGAAGTATGGCAAGCCGTTTTGACTTTTATTCCATCTCAGGATATGACTTCTTGATATCTACAATTCAGTTTTCACTAGTAACCACATGGTTGCTGATATCAAAAATAAAGGTTTTTACTAGTAAGAACTGAAATCAACAGTTGATTCTGAATGGCAGTCTATGGAGACATTTCACTAGTGAAAATACAATTACAGATATCAACAACTGAATTTCTGATATCAACAATTAGATTCTAGTGAAAATATAATTGCTGATATCAAGAATGAACATTTTTACTAGTGAAAACTGAATTGTTGATATCAAGAAGTCATATCCTGAGATGGAATAAAAGTCAAAACGGCTTGCCATAGTCGAAGTGTCTTGTGTAATGATACGGATGTGCTGCTGCTGCCACCTGCTGTTGTAATGCAGTACTGCTGCTGATCACATGTGTGTGTGATTTCCAGATCCAGCCTCAGGAGATCAGTCCTCCTCCCACAGCAAACCTGGACCGCTCCAATGATAAGGTGTATGAGAACGTGACGGGGCTGGTGAAGGCCGTGATCGAGATGTCCAGCCGCATCCAGCCCGCGCCGCCCGAGGAATATGTCCCTATGGTGAAGGTAACAGGAGCAGGGGCATGCTGGGATACTCTGATGACGGCTGTCTCTGTGTGGAGTGTGTTTGATGAGTTTGTCTGGTGTTTCCTCTCAGGATGTTGGACTGGCGCTCAGGACTTTACTAGCGACGGTGGACGAGACCATCCCAGTGTTACCCGCCAGCACTCACAGAGAGGTCAGACCCACTCAGTGTTTATACACTTAGACTCCACTCTTCAGTTGCATCAGGGACAATATATTTTTAATAGATTTAATTTTTTTCAGAATTAGAATCAATCAAATAAATAACTTGTAAAAGGCAGGGTTATGATTTACTATAGTGGTCAACATTTGAAATGGATCAAAAAAGTTGCATAAAAGTTGTCCTAGGACACTTACTGTTTTGGTTTTGATCCGCTTCAAATGTTGACTACTATATAACTAAAACTAAACTGAAAAATTTCAGCTTTTCTTTCTTTTTTTTTCAGTTTAGGTTTAGTTATATAGTAGTCGACATTTTATGTACATGTATATATTTATATATATATACAAAATTTATGCCATATACTACTTTTGCAGCAGGGTTATTGTGAATAACTAAAAAAATTATGTACATACACACACTTGATTTAATATAATTAATTTAGAATTGAAATTATATATAGTATATATAGTTAATCATAATTACTAATTAGTAATTATGATTAACTATAACTAACTGGAAATAAATACTAAAACTGAATTTTTTTCTCCTAGACTGAGTCATAAATCTCCACTTCAGTAGCACTTACACACACCAAACTTTACATTTTTATTCTTGACTATATTCTGAAGGTTTTTACAGAGGGATTTGTTCATATATAATTCGCCTGATTTTATACATTTTATTCCCCAAAGAACTAAAATCTATAATTTTCCGAATTATGGAATGACAAAAGTAGCCAAAATCCTCTCTAAAACATTTGACTCTAATATGTGAAAAAATTTAAACAAGAATTTTGAAACTTTTAGATTTTTGTATTAGCATATATTTCATTAAGCAAAGCCTCATTTACATAATAAAACCTAACATTTTAGAAAAATTTTAATACAAAAATTGTTTGCAAATAACAATGATCAATGTAATCAAATGAGTAAGATGATAACTATTATATACCCTGTTAACCTGCAGTGTCTCAACTTAAACATTTAAGATTTGGACTCATGGAAAAGAAAAAGGCGGTGTCCCAATACTTTTGGCAATATAGTGTGTATATGTATGTCATATACTACTTTTGCAGCAGGGTTATTGTGAATACCTAAACACATTTTTTTTTTTTAAGTAAAAAAAAAAGAGTAATCATGAATAACTTAATCTAAACAGGAAAAATAAGAAATTTCCTTTGTTAAAACATTAATATGTCGAAAAATTTAAACAAGAATTTTGAAACTTTTTTGTACTAGAAACGTATGCTAATTAGTGCAATTCAATTTAAACAATGCCTCATTTGCATAAGACTTGTAATACAAATTTTTTTTAGCAATGTAATCACTCAAATGAGTAAAGTAAGGTGAGATGTTTAAATGAACAAGCTTTTATTTTGGCAGACGAAATGCCCTTAACGCTTACTTTTTGGCCAAAAGTTTTATTTTAGATAATCATGCAGCCCTATTGTAAACTCTTGTTCCAATGTTTGTTTCAGATCGAGATGGCGCAGAAGCTGCTGAACTCGGACCTGGCGGAGCTCATCAATAAGATGCGTCTGGCGCAGCAGTATGTCCTGACCAGCCTGCAGCAGGACTACAAGAAGCAGATGCTGACAGCGGCTCACGCGCTCGCCGTCGACGCCAAGAACCTGCTGGACGTCATCGACCAGGCGCGACTCAAGATGCTGGCCCACGGCCGACCGCACTAGCTCCTGATGCTGGATCATCACGGAGAGACAGTTTGCCAAAAAAAACATCAGCGGGACCTTGATCACACAAACAAACCTTTTCTAGTGGAGATTGGAGAGGATATCGCAGACGTATTGTTTTCTAGCCGTTAGCAGCAATGTGTTTTATTTTGTATCCAGAAATGCAGTTGGACTTACAAAAAACTTACTTTTCTCAGCGCTGGAGAATCTGCAACTGGAACCCAATGAAGTCCAAAAATGGTTTTCCAATGATCCAAAGGCTTCTCGACGTCACGTTATTTTCTATAGTCCATATGCTGATCTCAAAGTTCAGTGATCGAGGTGCTCACCATCATCCTCTGAGACACTCAGGGGTTCGACGCACCGAGAGACACTCATGTACAGACTCACCCAGCCAAACCACAGTCAGATTTAACAGATTTTTTAAAAAAGAATCACAGCTATTGTATGAAAGCGAGAGGGGAAGGCTTCTGATGCGAATATAGCCACATATCATTCACTTGAAGCACATATTGGTAAATTGTTATAATCGAAGCTGCCTTCTGAATTCATTTTAAGAGACTTAATTCTGTAAAATCATGTCTTTTTTTTTTTTTACCACACACTAGGGTTGAAGTAACCCCTTTTGAGTTCAGACTAGAATTACTTGTGTACAGAACAATCGTGAAATCCATTTTGTCATTGATATAAATTATTCTCAGGAAGAAGCACCTGTACAGATCTTTTAACTAATAAAATGTTATCATTCTCAATGTGTCTTGGTCTTATTTCTAATCGACTCTTATTAGGCCCTTTACTTTTTTTTGGATTGAGGTGTTTTACTTAATGTATTTATTAATAATTTCATTTAGTCTGGTTTAACTGATAATTGATGGGTTTTAATATAATTTAATCTGGTAACAATTTACAATAAGTTGTCATTTGTTAAACTAACATGAACAAACAACGAAACCATTTATTACACTATTTGGGACCTGGACCACCAAACCACCCATAAAGGTACATTTTCTTAAATTGAGCTGTATGCATCGTTTAAATAAGCTTTCCATTGATGTATGGTTGAAAGTCTGGGATCTAAGGGTGCAAAAAATCTAAATCTTGAAGAAATCACCTTTAAAGTTGTCCAAATGAAGTACTTTAATAATCAAAAATTACATTTTGATATATTTACAGTTGGAAAATTACAAAATATCTTCATGCAATTTGTCATTAAAAAAAATCTAAAATTTTGACCCATACAATGTATTTCGGCTATTGCTACAAATACCTGTACTACTTAATACTGGTTTTGTGGTCCAAGGTCATAATATTAATCTTGGTTAATGTTAGTTTATTGCATTAATGTTAAAATTCAGAAAAAAAATGAACTCACCTACTTGTCATCCAAAATGTTCATGTCTGTCTTTCTTCAGTCGTAAAGAAATGGTGGACTTCTATGGTGCCCCTGAGTTTGAACTTCCAAAATGCAGCTTCAAACGATGGGTTATTTTCAAAAAAACATTTTTAAAAATCATTTAGAGCCCCTTGAAGCTGCAATGTTTTCCTCAAAAAACACAATTTCTTTACAACTGAAGAAAGACAGACATGAACATCTTGGATGACAAGTGAGTGAGTACATTATCTGTACATTTTTGTACAACTACTTTAAGGTTTTGTGGTCCAGGGTCATAAAATTCAGTTGTTCAATACTTAAATGTTAACAAAGATTAATAAACTAATGCACTGTAAACTACCATAACCAATGTTAACACAACTTGTGATTTTAATAATGCATTAGTAAATGCTTAAGTGAACATTAAGATTAATAAATGCTGTAGAAGTAGTTTGTTCTTAGTTCATGTTAACAAATGTAGCTAACTAATAAACATTATTGTAAAGCATTACCATAAAATGGATAAATACTAAAGCAGTTATGCTCTGAAATCGAAATATTTGTAAGAAAACAAACAACAAAATCATGAAATTTAATTATATATAACTTTTGTACTTAAATAAAAAATACTCATTTGCAGTGTTCAAGAAAAATGGTAAGCATTATATTATAAAGACATCTTGGACAAAATAATGATAGTTTCTTGATAAATATTATATGATTATTATATAACTTTTTATTCTGACCAGTCTATTGAATAATTTTAGTAAATTATAAATTATATTATATATTACTTTATTTTAAAAAAAAAAATTAAGAAAAATGGTAAGCATAAGGACATCTTGAACAATTTTTTTTTTTTTTTTTTTTACATTTAACATTTCTTAGTGTTAAACAAATTTAAATTATTTTGTATATAAAAATATTTAGGTTATATTTAACAAGTTGTTATACACAAGCTATATTTTTACTCTATAAAGTACTTAAATACACAAAGGAAAAATATATTTTCCATTTTTTAAGTAAAGGTGGAAAGTTTAGAAACTTAAAACATTAACAATGAGCAATATAATTATCTGCATCTTTGAGCAGTTTTTATTAACATTTAGTCCTTCTCAGCCTAGATCTAGCTCCATTTAAAAACTGGCTTTTACACTACTCAAAGTTTAACGTTAAAGTTAACATTAAGATTAACGAATGCAAGTATTTTTATTAATTCATGTTATCTAAGGTTATGAAATGTAAACAAATGAAACCGTACTGTGAAGTGTCTTATTAGAATTTTACATTAGGGTTTTAAAAGCTATCAGCAACAATGTGAAAGTTTAAAATTCTTAAGGACTAGTGAATACCTTAAACTTGACCCCAAACCAGCAGCCCAGCAAAGACACGAACAGCGATGACCGTTTCAACGTTTTTTTATTAAAAGAGCTGCTTTAGTCGAACAGACCGAAGCCCATGTCGTCATCAGACTCCTCAGACTCTTCTTTCTTTTCCTCTTTCTTCTCCTCCTCCTTGGCTGTAATGCAAACACAAAACAAGTTCAGAAACAAATCTTAGTGATGCAGCAAAATGAAATACCTTGACCAAAGCAGAACAAAATTAAACACTAGGCTGAAGTGTACAAAATACAAAGTGTGTTTTTCACTGCACCTTTCCATCTTTCCACTGCACAGGAAAAACCCAGTCCGCATCGAAAATGCTATTTAAATGTATTTACTTAGACTGTTTAATGAAGATAAGAGGTTCCAAAAAATGCATTTACACAGTAAAATTGCAAATGCATAAATAATGTTATAAGATTAATGTTGTACTTTTAACATATAAATCTAAAATGCTGAAAAAATGCATTACTTTTAAATATGAAACGAACCACCAATAGGTGGCAGTAAGTCACTGTCTTAATGAGCGAGTCAGGGATTCAGCCAGTTCTGTTCGTTCACTGACTCACCCGATTCATTAAATTAAATGCTAAATCATTCAGTATTGAAACAGCGCTGTGTTTGTCAGATTTGCGACTGTTCTGCTGCTTATTTCGTTAACAAAAACAGTCAGTGATGGGTCTAAAAATGTAAGTCAGTTAATATTAGTTAATATTAACTACTAGTTTATTGAACTACTGTTGTATAAAATCAATGTCACGTTTGCAATCGTAATGTTGCTTACCTATATTATATGTTATACATTATCTTTTTTTTATACCGCAGTATGTTTGTTTCTTTGTGTATGCTGTTGCGCCTATTAGTTTTAAAATTTCCGTGATTCAGATAGGCTGCACAAGCTTGATCCTTGATACTGTCCGTTTTCAGTCACCGTTTACACTGTAGTAATACACTCAATCATTCTCACCAAAGCTTTGGTGCTACGCGAGTTATTGTTTGTTATTGATGTTTTAATCAGGTTACTTAAAATTCTCCTTCACTTGCCCATTCACAAAATCCACTTGTCCCAGACAAGCGTTAATGTCGAGCCCTGTTATTTTAAATTTTTATGCTATTGTGATTTTAATTCCTTTTTATGTACAGCACTTTGAATTACCATTGTGTATGAAATGTGCTATATAAATAAACTTGCCTTGCCTTGCCTTGTTTCTGATGACATGTACTGCTAGGGAGTGCAGGCCAAGGTTATTTTCGTAAACGAAAACTAAAACTAAGACGAAAACTATTGATCAGAAAACATTTTCATAAACTGAAATAAAATAAAAATGTCAAAATAAGTGAAAAACTAGAACGAAACGAAACTAACAACTTTTATTGAAAAACTAACTGAAATAAAATAATAATTATCAAAAATAAATAATCGTTTTCGTAATAATTACGTTCTCATCCCATGGCGGAAAAAATAAAGACAGCGATATAACCAGCACCTGCATTAAATAGGCTACTGCAGCAGTTTTAGGCTAAATGATTTATTTTTTTATGTAACATATGCGATCAGAGCTGATTAATCTTTAAAGGATAGGGATACAAACACCCAAGCGATCTCATTTGAAAGTGACACCGATTCCCCATGTTTATTAAACCTTTGAAAAAGTCTTACTGGAACATCTGTATTTGCACTGCCGCTGGCGCTGACAGAGAGAGCAGCCACCATGTTTACGTAAAAAAAGAGCTTCACAAACAGTCTTTTCAAATACAGTCATTCATATTATCACAGCAATACTGGGATTAACGATCATAGTTTGGATATAAACATTGATGTCTATGGTAGAGTTCAAAACAGAGCACGTCATCTTTTGAAAGTAATTGGCGCTTCAAGTAACGTTTGTGTCGATTGCATTGTTTCGCCACTAGATGGAAACAAGTAACTGTTAAAAAAATATATTTGTCATTGAATAGAGACTGATGCAAAAACGCAGATTCATCCAGTAATGTTTTTTGTGAGCAAGTCATTTATTCATTCAAACCACTTTTTCATAAATTTTATATTATAAAATGGTGTATTAGACGTATTATTTTTTAAAATACAAATATTATGTATTAAATTGGTAATAATTCATTCAAATGAATTAAACACTTTTAAATAGACTGTTTTCAGCAATTGATATTTTGTCTCGCATTATTTCGCTTAGTTTAGAATTGCGAAGAAATCGTGATCTCTGTTTGATCTCCAAAAAACTAAAACTGAAACGAAACTATATAAAAACTAAATAGAAATGTGTTCACAAAATAGAAACTAAACTAAAACTAACAAAATTGTTAATGAAACTAATAAAAACTAAACTAAATTGTATTGCAAATTTGAAAACTATATCAAATTAAAACTAATTTAAAAAAAGCAAAACTAAATTAACCTTGGTGCAGGCTGCTGAACCTGAGAAGTGGACAGAGTTTCGTTATCCATGCTGCTTTGTTTTGGTCGCCCACATGCGTCTGGTGAGTGGGCGCGATGTGTCGACTACTGGATTTGACGTCGACGTTTTTTCAGAGTCGTAGACGTCTTCGACGCGTCGCTGCAGGCCTATTGCTCGGTCTAATTTATTCGGCCTTTTCGCTTATTATAATTTCGGTACGCAAACAATCGGCACATCCCTAAATCTCATTGATTAAAACAAACATGTGGAAGCATCTGAACAAGAGTGTGAGTTTACCTGGAGCGTCTCCACCTGCAGGAGCAGCACCACCAGCGGAGGCAGCGGCCGGAGCAGCTCCACCACCAGCTCCAACGTTGCAGATCAGGCTGCCGATGTCAACGCTGGCCAGAGCCTGAACACAGGAAACGGACTCAGAATCAGGATGCACTAGGACATGAACATTCAAGGTTCTCAAAAAAGTGCAAGTGACTGGGAAATAAACTCACCTTAGCGAACAGACCAGGCCAGAATGGCTCGATGGTCACACCGGCGGCCTTGATCAGAGCGTTCAGCTTGTCCTCCTGCAAAAACACAAGCATTGAGAATTAAAACATCAGTTTATGATTGTATCTGGATGCTTTCCTAACAAAGTAATACTGTGGCAGTGGTAATACAATGGTAAAGTGATGCTGATCAGATGCACTGGTACATTTGTAGCAATAGCCAACAATACATTGTATGGCTCAAAATTATCTATTTTTCTTTTATGCCAAAAAACATTAGAATATTAAATAAAGGTCATCTTTCATGAAGATACTTTGTAAATTTCCTACTGTAAATATATCAACTTAATTTTAGATTAGTAATATGCATTGCTAAGAACTTCATTTGGACACCTTTAAAGGTGATTTTCTCAATATTTTTGATTTTTGCATCCTCAGATTCCAGATTTTCAAATAGTTGCATCTTGGCCAAATATTGTCCTATCCTAACAAAGCATACATCAGCTGAAAGCTTAAGCTTTAGATCAAAACAATGACCCTTATGAGTTGTTTTGACTGGTTTCTATTAAGAATTCCACAGCATCAATACTGTAACCATACAATACACTACCAGTCAAAAGTTTCTGAACAGTAATTTTTTAAATGTATTTTTTAAGAAGTCTCTTCTGCTCACCAACCCAGCAATTATTTGATCCAAAGTACAGCAAAATGAAATATTTTTGCTATTTAAAATAACTGCTTTCTATTTAAATATATTTTAAAATGTAATTTATTCCTGTGATTTCAAAGCTGAATTTTCAGCATCATTACTCCAGTCTTCAGTGTCACATGATCCTTCAGAAATCATTCTAATATGCTGATTTGCTGATCAAGAAATGTTTTGTAATGTTATTTGTATCCATATTTAAAACTTTTTTTATGGTTTCTTTGATAAAAAGAAAGATCAGCATTTATCTGAAATAAAAGGCTTTTGTAACATTATACACTATGCCGTTCAAAAGCTTGGAGTCTTTAGCAAGGATGCTTTAAATTGTATATGTATATAATGTGTATAATGCAAAACAAAATATGATAATATATAATATTGAATCTCTCTTTCTCTCTATATATATAACGTTATATATATATTTCTACATTTACTAAATAAAGGATTTTATTTATATAGAATTTTCTCAACACAGCTGTCTGTAATTATCAAGTTCTATCTAAGATTAATTAGCTTCTTCAGGTGTGTTTGAGCAGGGTTGGAGCTAAACATTGATAGTAGATAAATAAATTTAATAAAACTGATCTAAAGTGATTATAAAAAGACACTTATGTTACAAAAGATTTCCATTTCAGACTTTTTTTTTCTACTTTCAATTCATCAAAAGAAACCTACATAAGAAAAAAAAAAATTACCTATTTAACAAAAATAAAGATGTTTTTATAAGCAGCAAATCAGAATATTAGAATGATTTATAAAGGATCATGTGACCGGAGTAATGATGCTAAAAACTCAGCTTTGATCACAGAAATAAAATACATTTTAAAATATATTCACATAGAAAGCCATTATTTTAAATGGTAAAAAATATATATATAAATTGTACCGTTTTTGAGGTACTTTAAATCAATTAAATGCAGAAGGAAAAGCAGAAAACAAATGTACTGTTCAAAAACTTTTGACAGGTATGGCAAGTTACTTACTAACGCACCAATGTGACATTAACAAGGTACAAGGATGCTTCCAGGTGATAATACTTTGTACTGTATAACTATAGTCACTTTCTAACATTTTACACCTAATAACAGTAAAATAATGTGGTAAATACTGAAGCTGAAAATGCGCGCCAGCCTCTGTACAAATGTACCATCCGTTTCTGACTCCAAAAACATCTTTAAACTGTTGCTTTCACATGTAAACATATCAAATTTAGAATTTACTACCAGTAATAAAAATTTAATAGCACAAAGATATATATAAATCACTCAAAATTAATGAAAGATCAATGCCACATGCATAAGCATTGTCAGTGCCCCGGATGTTCATGTCGCGCCGCTAGTGCGCGGATCTCAAAGCCCTCACTCACCGTGACTGTAACTTCATCATCATGGAGGATGAGAGCGGAGTAAATACAGGCCAGCTCGGACACAGATGCCATTGTTCTTTGAGCAGGTTAATGTTTTAGACGTGGATGCCTAAATTTGACGGTGCTAGTTGCCGGATTCAAAGGCCTTAGCTTCGTGAGAAGAACCGAGCACGTCAAACGCAGCGTTACCAGTGAGCGGAAAGGGCCGAAAAGGGGCGGAGCGATAGATTATATAGACTTGTGCGTCACTTCAGTGGGCGGGACATGCGTAGAGATCAGAAGCTGTGATTGGTTTGTCTCTTATGTCAGTTATTTTGTATATCCGCGTGTTAGTGAGAGTTAGATATAAAATTAATATTTAACAGGAACATGCATAAAAAGCAAAACATAAAATTAAACTTGTTTTACAAAGTAAATAAAAACAACAGAAAAATAATATATGAATGAATATGACTATTTCGTTTTATAGCATGATATCTAGATACTTAAAGTATACTATCTAAAAACACGTGGTAATAAAAGAGTATCTTTTTTTGCTTTATACACGTGCTTATATTTATATATAAAATATATAATGTATTCAGCCTGACAACTACTGTTATATATTATTTTATTTGTTAGATTTTATGTTGTTTTAAATAAATAATAATACAAATGTATATATATATATATATTTGTTAGATTTTGTTGTTTAATAAAATAATAAAAATATTAAATATACATAAATAAAAATATATAAAAAATATTAAATAATAATACAAATTTATTTAAAGTTTATGCAAGAAAATATAGAGAATTGTAAAAAGAAATTATTCAATTATTTAAAAAAATTGAATATAAAAATATTAATATATACAATGTTAGATTGTTTTAATTAAAAATGTAAAAAATCTTAAATATAAATAAAAAATATATAAACAATAATATAAAATACATACAAATATAATAATAAAAATGTATTTTAAATAATGCATAATGCACAATAGAAAATATGGAGAATTGTAAAAATAAATGAAGAAATAATTTATAAAATTGAATATATATATATATATATATATATATATATATATATATATATAATTTACAAAAAGTATTTTATATATATATATATATATATATATATATATATATATATATATATATTATTTTCTGTGAAAATATTGAGAATTTAATATTTAAAAATACATATATATATTCAGAGAAAAGTAGGTACTTTAAAAGCACTATTATCTGCCAAAATAAATATTGTTTCTGCATATATTATGCATTTGTATTGCAAACAGCATCAAAGAGCTTAACGTCTGTGGTATCGTCTCTCACCTTGTACATAAAGTACATTATATTTATAAACAAGCTAGTTTTTATATAAAATATGTATAATACATTGAGTCTGACATCTGTGATATATTTTGTTAGATTTTGTTGTTTTAATTAAATAACAATAAAAATATATTTAAAATAATGCATAATATATAATTTCTGTATATATTATGCATTAGTCTTGCAAACAGTATCAGGTATTGTCTCTCACCTTGTACATAAAGTACATTATTGTATATTATATTTATAAATGAACTTATTTTTATTAACCACTAGTGGTTTAGTAAGCAATAAACCGTTCATTTAATACAGTCAAAAATCAACGATTGAAAAGCTACATAAAGAAATGAAGGCGAAAGAACGCATAAACTGTTTAATTAAGTCTCTGTAATTAAGCAGTTGAATCACAGAAACACTTTTAATGGACTGAAACACAAACGCAAACATACGTCATTCTCTCTGAGCACACAAACAACAGTCATGTTACTAAAATTAATCCATATTCAAAACAAAACACATAATTCATCTGAAACTCTGGTCTTTTGGCACCCTTGCGATATGGTCTTAATTTCAAAAACACTATTTGAGACTGAATTAAAGGTCCCGTCGAAATACATTCTGTAAAAATTAAACCAAGCTTTTCATAGTTTTACTTCTTATTGTATAATTCAACAAGATTTGCGCTGCCGGACGCTGTGAGCGTGTCTCAGTCGAGTCAACAGTGAGTAGCCTGTTATATTTCTCGGATTAGCAGAGCAAAACTGAGCTCAGATAGACAAACATAGTATTGTCTTTTGTTATTGAATCCGATGGCTGATATTAAATAACGCTGAGCTGTTCTGATGTGACCATGTCAATCTTTATGGGATTTTCCTTTGGGCTTTTCATCGTAAGACACGCCGTACTCGTTCACTCTGGTTTTGTCCACTGGATAGAGCCTGAAAACAACATCAGCATCTCATATAACATCCATTTGTGTTTAAATATCAGTTCTGGATCAATGTTTAACTATTGTTTCTCACCATCTCTGATACAGGTATACGAGGAACACCACGTCGTCTCTGAAACACGCTAACCGATGTGACGTTGGCATAGTGATGATGAATGCGAAAACGTCATCGATAAATGTATTAAAAGCCTGTTGAGAAAAATAAGTTCAGAATTTTAAGAGCACAAACCTATATGCAATGATTCTAGAATATTTGGTCAATATTAGTAGTCAACAATTAATTTAATCAGACAATGAGAAAAAATATTTCTTAACTAAAAGCTTGTTAAAATATTTATACACAGTAAAAAAATAACTACCACATTACAAAATAACCTAAAATTATATATAAATATAAAATGTATATAATTTATAAAATAATATTAATACAAATTTATTTGTAATAATGCATAATGCACAATAGATTTATATATATAAACATGTATCTGATACCTGTTGCATAAAAAAGTGTTTAAATAAAAAAAAGTAAAAAATTAATTATATATACATTTATTTATTGAGTCTAAAAACTAATGTGATATATTATTTATTAGATTTTATGTTTTTTTATTTTATGTATCTGATAAAATATTGAATCTGAAAAAATATTTGAAAGAATAAAAGAGGAAAAATAAATAATATAAAATATATATATATCGTATTAAGTCTGACAATATAGTATTTTATTAATTTAGTAGATTTTATGTAGTTTTATTTACAAAAATAAAAATAAATTTAACATTCATAATGTAGAACTGAAAATATGGAAAAATTGTTAAATAAAAAAAATATACAAATGTTTTAAAAAGCACAATATACATGTATGTTTGCGTTTTTATATATACATATTAATATATACAGCACATGCACATATATTATGTAAACACAGGATTTTATTTTGGATTCGATTAATCTTGATTAATTTAAAAAAATTCACTTAAAATTTGGAGATTTGTTATATAGAAAAACAAATAAGTATCTGATACCTCATGCATAAAAAGAGTTTGTTTAAATAAAAGAATGAAAGAAAACAATAAAATTTTATATTAAAAATATATAATTTATTAGACCTGACAACTGATGTAGTATTTTATCAATTTGTTAGATTTTACGTAGTTTTATTTAAAAAAAAATGATAATAATTAAATAAATAAAACATATTTAAAATAATGCAGAATGCAGAACTGAAAATATGGAAAATTGTTAGAGAAAAAATAAATTAAAAAATGTAATCTTATAAAATATTTTATATATAAAAACATTTTTTTTTTTATTCAGAGCCATGTCGATACTATAAAAGCAGTTTTATCTGCCAAAACAAGTACTGTTTCTGCACATATCATGCATTAATAATGCATCCGTTGTATCGTCTCTTACCTTGTACATGAAGGCTTTCCAGGGCAGATGAGCGACTGATTTCAGCTGTTAACACAAATGCACTGATTAATAACTCAAACATCATTTCATTATTCTGAATGCAAAAAGAATTTTAGACTGAACAAACCTTGTAATTTACAAAGAGTTGAGGCAGCATAAAGAGGAATCCAAAAGCGTACACACCTAAACGAGAACAAATGATCAGTTTAATTTCCTTCTCCATTATTAATGTTTCTAAATTAATCAATCAGTCAGATAAAGCCACAAAATGAAACCTACCATTGACTAAACTGTTTATAATCCAGGAGTACCAGCTGTTCAAAGACAACAAATATTAATCAGTTGTGCACCTCATATAACTTTTTCAGCAAAAAAGTGTAGTTATGAATATGTTCGGGACACTTTACCTTTTGTACTTGACAAACACAAGAGAGTAAACCGCCCCACCGACACACAGAGGATACAGTAGATACGACAGATACTTCATGGCCTGCTCAGACGAACAACATTCAAATGTAACTTCAGATATCAAAATATAATCATAAGACTGCGGTTTGGATGAAGCTTGTACTCACCAGTGTGTCATATTCCTCTGTTCGTCTCTCAGATTCGTCCAACTTCCCAAACTGAAGGATAGACCAGAAACAATTCACACTTATAGAATAATCACTGTTAAATATTAGGGGTTGACCGATTATCAACCGATATTAAGCATTTTTATGGTTATCGTTATCATTTCCAAAACCTATTTGCCGATAAAATAATTTATAAATATTTAATTAATAATTATTAATTTAATTGGGTCAACCAATATGTGTTTTTAAGGCCAGATGCGGATACCAATTTCAGATCAAGTAGACCGATGACCGATATTTTGAACCGATATATATGTCTGGTGTCAAAATTATATCTCACAACTCAGAATTTTGAGAAATGTGAGATAAAAAGCTATTTTTTTATGATAATTATTATTATTTTAATACCATGGCGGAAACAAGCTTTCATATAGACTCCAGACACTTTACTTTTTTTAATTGTCTGTCTAAAATAAAATTACATTATTTACTGAAATCATATTAACGGTTAACCGATTATCAGTGGAGATATTAAGTATTTTTATGGTTATCGGTATCGGTCATTTTCAAAACCGATTTGCCAATAAAACAATTTTTAAATAATTTAAAACAAAAACGAAACAAGCAATTCACATATATTATGCAGGAGTTGACCAATATGTGTTTTTCAGGCCAGATACCGATACCAATTACAGATCAAGTAGACCGATAACTGATATAATGAACCGATATACATGTCTGGTGTAAAAAGGAAAATTAATGTCAAAATTATATCTAACAACTCTAAATTTTTCTCAGAACTGCAAGATATAAACTCAGAATTTTGAGAATTGTGAGATAAAAAGTTGCAATTGCTTTTTTATGATTATTATTATTATTTTAATACCATGGCGGAAACAAGCTTTCATATAGACTACAGACACTTTACTTTTCTTGTCTGTCCAAAAAAAATTATATTATTTACTGACCTAATATTAGGGGTCAACTGATTATCAGTGCAGATATTAAGTATTTTTATGGTTATCGGTATCGGTCATTTCCTTCATATTTGCCGATAAAATAATTTAAAAGCATTTAAAGAAAGTTTTTGTCAGAGCCCTTGTTATGTAAAATTACATTTTTTACTGATATCATATTAGGGGTCAACCAATTATCGGTGCAGATATTAAGTATTTTTATGGTTATCGGTATCGCTCATTTCCAAAACCGATTTGCTGATAAAATAATTTAAGAGCATTTAAAGAAAGTTTTTGTCAGAGCCCTTGTTATTCGTAATTTTAACATTTTAGAGGTCGACTGATATTGGATTTTACCGATACCAATATCTAGGTTGAACCACAGTGGCCGATACCGATTAATCGACCGATAGTTTTTAAAATGGATACTGAAAGGAAAATAAATAGTGGGTACCATTTAAATAAAAAGTAGCCTTCTGAACCATATTTTGTAAATGAATAAAAATATTAATATTAATTATATGTGACCCTGCACCACAAAACCAGTCATAAGGTTAAATTTTACAAAACTTAGATGTATACATCATATGAAAGTTCAATAAATAAGCTTTCTATTGATGTATGGTTTGTTAGGATAGGACACTATTTGACCGAGATACATCTATTTGAAAATCAGGAATCTGAGGGTGCAAAAATATCAAAATACTGAGAAAATCACCTTTAAAGTCGTCCAAATTAGGTTCTTAACAATGCATATTACAAATCAAAAATTACATTTTGATATATTTACAGTAGGAATTTTACAAAAAATCTTCATGGAACATGATCTTTACTTAATTTCCTAATGATTTTTGGCATAAAACAAAAATCAAACATTTTGACCCATGTAATTTATTTTTGGCTATTGCTACAAACATACCCAAGAGACTTAAGACTGGTTTTGTGGTCCAGGGTCACATATATTGATCATTACAGTAGCAACGGACCCAACTCGGAAAAACTATCGGCATAGATTTCTGCCGATAACCGATATTTCCGCCAATCAACTATCAGTGCCGATTAATGGGCAAAACCGATACATCAGTCGACCTCTATTCATTTTAATTTGTACACTAGTCATATATATCAGTTCAAAATATCGGTGATCAGTCTACTTGATCTGTAATAATCGGTATTGGCATCGGCTCTAAAAAAAACACATATTGGACGACCCCTATTAAATATTAGTAATAAGATTGTTCAGAACATTAAAGAAAAAACACAAAAGTTTACCAGGAATGTGGGAGTCAAGCCCCTCCATATGACGTGTATTTTAAAAGCCTTCTTCACTTTCCACACCTGGAAAACAAAAGCAAAAATGCTACAACATACAAAGACTAAAGTTGTAGGTATATGTTTATGCTCACTTCAATTAAATTAATCTACACCAGAAACAACAAACAGCATAAAAACATGCTTTAAATCTCATTGTACCTCTATCAAAGAGCCGATTCCAGCAGGAACCAGAACCAGCAGACTGGTCTGCTCATCCAGCAGATACAGGAAGATCACAATGGTGCTGAAACACCTCCACAGAACTGAGGAACACATACAAACACTTCAAATCAATCCAAACCCATATTAAACAACATCCAATCATCTGATATATGGAAGGAAATTTTACTGATTCATTTGGCTCATATTATGATAAGCAAAGCAACCATATCTAATTATTTTCAACATTTATAAATAAAAATAAAAATGCAACTATTTAAAAAAAAAAATAAAACATTTTGAATAGGGCTGCACGATATTTCGCATGCGATTGTCATCAGTAAAGCCGGTTCTGTGATTAGTAGTAAATCTCCATATTTAAAACACTGAGCCGTAGATCACTGAAAAGCTACGCAATTTCGCGTTCAAAAATCGAATGCGATTCATCCGCGATTTTGAATGCGAAATTGCGTAGTTTGAGAACTACATATGAAACTATATGGTTAGAGGATAATGAACCATATATGGGCCAAAGTCAGGCATTATTTGATGAAATATGCACTCAATTTGCATACATTTCTAGTACAAAAATCTAAACACTGGATGAAGTCAGTTTTAAAATTCTTGTTAAATTTTTTTGACATATTAGAGTCAAATGTTTTTACAGAAGGAATTTGGAGTATCTCATTTTGTCACTCTATAATTCAGAAAATACTTAGAATAGTCAGAAATATAGATAGAGACAAGAATAAAAATGTAAAGTTTGGTGTGTGTAAGTGTTACTGAAGTGGAGATTTATGGCTCAGTGTAGGAGAAAACTAATTTTGAGAAACTGCCTTTAAAAATATGTATGTAATTGGAATCTATTGACACCAATAGATAAACTGTTATAAAAGAAACAATTAACAGTGTATTTTGGATGTTTTCTTTCCACTAGTCTGAAAAAAACACTTTATGAAAAACCAAAAAGCCCAAAATCTCAAACTGTTTGCCTGCAGTGTCTCCCCTTAATTATTTTAGCACATCAAATTGTACTAAAAAATTGTAAAATGTTTATTAATAATTAAGTTAGCATTTATTTTTATTAAAAAAACAATGTTTTCATGGTATTGGTTTTGAATTACAATAAAAATCCTGATTATAATACATTATACAACTCATTTTGTTCAGTTTTGTTCTGTGATGGTTGTTCATTTGACCATATTTCCACTAATGCAAAACAACCTTTCACTTCTGCAAACATACTTTGCATGTATTACATGTATGTAAATCAGCTGTGTACCAGGAAGGATACTGCTGAACAAAGGGTTTTTACAAACCTGCTTTACTGGACATCCCAACCATGCTCTTCTTGTGTTTCCAGAAGCTGATGTCATTTTTGAAAGCCAGAAAGTCAAACAAAAGCTGGAAAAAACAGCAATGTTTCAATGCAGTGAAATATTAACCCCATCAGTCTCTGTAGCATGAACACATTCAGAAAGCACTGATGAAGCTCTGTATAAACACACAAACTTACATGGAAGGCAGCCACAAAGAAGGTGAGAGCAAGGAAATATAGATTGGTGTCCACAAATATCCCCTTGATTTCATCAGCATCCTTTTCAGTGAAGCCTGAAGTGCAAAAGAAAAATATCCTTCTTACTTTTATTTTCCATGTCAGTTCAGCAAAGTGTATAGCAATCCAAAAGAGTTAACTGAAATTAATATTAATAGTAATTAACACAAAATAATATTTTAAAAAAATAATAATTATTATATGTAATTTAATACAACAGTTTCTGCAGTTGCTGAACAGTTTTTGGACAGTAAGATAATGTTTTTGAAGAAGTCCTTTCTGCTCATCAAGCTTGCATTTATTTGATCCAAAATACAGCAAAATCAGTAATATTGTGAAATATTTTTACCATTTAAAATAACTGCTTTCTATTTGATTCTATTTTAAAATGTAATTTATTCCTGTGATTTCAAAGCTGAAGTTTCAGCATCATTACTCCAGTCTTCAGTGTCACACAATCCTACAGAAATCATGATAATATGCTGATTTGCTGTTCAAGAAACATTGTATTATTATCATTATTAGCAATATTTAAAACAGTACTTTTTTCAGGAATCTTTGATAAATAAAAAACTTTTGTAACATTACACCATTTTTTTGAAAGAAATTATTGAAATTAATACTTTTATTTAGCAGGGTTGCTTTAAATTGATCAAAATTGATGATAAAGACATTTATAATGTTACAAAAGAATTCAATTTCAGATAAATGCTGATCTTCTGAACCTTCTATTCATCAAAGAAACCTGAAAAAAAAATCTACTCAGCAAACCAGAATATTACAATAATTTCTAAAGGATCATGTGACTGGAGTAATGATGCTAAAAATTCAGCTTTGAAATCACAGAAATAAATTACATTTTAAAATACATTCAAATAGAAAAGAGTTATTTTAAACAGTAAAAATATTTCTGTTTTTGCTGTACTTTCAAATAAATGCAGGCTTGGTGAGCAGAAGAGACTTCTTTAAAAAACATAAAAACATTTTTTTTTTAATAAATACTAATAGTATATAATTAAACATAATTGTTTTACATAAATGCATTATTTAATAGCAATCCAAAACCATAAATTGAATGAACTAAATTACTTGACGGACATATAATTTATCTAAATAAATAATAACTATTAATACATTTAATTAAATACATAAACCACACACAGCATTGTTTGAATTCCTTTTATACATTTTAATTTTGAATAAATACTCTATAATGGCTCTCAATTTGACATCAAACCCATTTAAGCTTGATGAACTCACTTTAGTTACTCACAAAGCAGCAGACTCTTACCAAACTGTTGAAGTGAATAAACAGCATCCTGCATATGGATCCAGAAGCGCAGTTTTCCCAAAGCGATGGAGTCGTACGAGATGGTCAGAGGAAGTTCAGTGGTGCTGCTGTTGATTTCCTGCAAAACACACTTCGAATTAAATACATTATCTCTCATTGTGCATGTTCACTACTTTTCAGCAAGAAAACAGCTGGATTGAGAGGAATGCGGAGAATTAGAGATGCAGTACCATTAAATCCTTCACTCTGTTGCTCAGCTCATCTACAAACAGCAGCGGCAGGTAAATCATCTTCTTCCCGCTCTGATATCTGCAGGACAGGAATATACACTGAATGTGAATTTAAAAATATTATTTTATATGCTTTATATGCATGTCCTCATGACTTCTCTGTTCAAAAGCCACTTAATATAGAGTATATAATGCAGGGTTCATACAGATACAGTAAAATGAAATTCCAGATCTTTCAAGGACTTTTCAAGTACTACTTTTTTGAGGACTACAATCAGAGATCTCACTTATCAAACAATGTCTTCCATTTCAAATTCTAAAAAAAAAAGAGATAAATAAAAAAATACCGATACAGAGTACCGATTTTATGTCAAGGTGATCGGCCGATACCAATGCCGATTCCGATGCTTTGATATGTCTTTCTGATCAACATTCATCTTTTTTCAGATAAAGTATTACAGTTACATTGCTACATTTTTATAGCAATTATGTAACATATGTAATGTAATGTAACTATTGTTTTAACAGAGTAATAAATAATCACTCATTATACAGTGAACGTAGTTCCAGGCAGTTTTTGACCGTATTACATGTCCATATCACTTCGCCACACATAATTTGAGTCATTTTAAAATTCCTTACAGCCTAAAACGGCAAAATAACCGAAACTCACAACGACACTGGCCAAACTAAATACGGTAAACAATAGGATAAAAACTGCAGATTATTTCCATGTTTTAGCCACAAAATTACGTTTTATTATGTAGGGAAAGCACTATTTCTCCCACTCTCAAGACGCACACACATACCGATAGCACACACGTTGTCTCTGTCCGGCGCGGGTAAAACAATTATAATGCTGAAGGTGAGGTATAATCCATATTTCTTTGTTAAATAAAGAATATTTGAAAACTTTATGTGAGACGTTATTTCACAAACAGCGCGAGTGAATGACAGCGCGCTCTCTGTCTTTCTCTTTCAAAGTGCGCAAACAGTGTTGCCAACTTGGCGACTTTTCAGACCCACTTAGCGACTTTTTTTCAAAAAAGCACGTAGCGACAAATCTAGCAACTTCTTGGACAAACCTTACGGTGCGTTCACACTGGCACGTAGCGAGCGGGGCGAAGCGAGCATTTTCAATTCATTCGTATGGAAGTTGCGCGTAAACGGTCGCGTGGTGCATTTTGGGATTGGAAGCGGCGCGGAGAAAGCGTTGAGAGCAGCTGAGAGCGTCAAAAGGTTGGGCATTCCTCAACTTTATGCAAATCTCGAGCGCAAAACGCCGGGCGACAACCAATCGCTGTGAAAAGTAGGCAAGGCAAGATTATGACGCGTGTTTTCGAAACTGTGGATTACTGAGCTGAAATCACATAACATTGAATGCTCAGCCCTAAATTAGACACTCCCCAAAGCAGTCGCGTTGTAGCTTTGCCAGCGGCACTGAGCGCAAATTTGACGCTGTAGTGTGAACGCACCGTTAGAGACTCTCTGGTACTGCCGCGCGAGTGCGAAGTCGTGCTTTCCCAGCGCGCGCGCACTCTCCTTCTCTCTCTATCTGCGTCTGCTCTGTTCAGGGAGCGGCAGAGGAGCAGCATTTACAGATAAAAAAAAAAAAGATATTCTGATGCTTCTAACTCTATTTTACATGCAAGTATAGCCGAAATCACAGCACAGCCATTGTCTTAATCGTATGTGTATTTGATTTCATTAGACAATGTCGTGATTATGAATCACGATTTTAGTGTAGATGAATATCTTCGAGAGGTGGTTATGTAGTCCTAATGGGCCGCGTTTCAGTCACTATTTCATATTTACCCCGTTGTCTGACAAAAGAAACCGTAAAATATATCAATATATCTATGAAATATTCTAATGAAAACAGTTTTATTGAATTTGGCTGCATTAAATGGCAGTTTGTGAACACAGAGACGCAAGAGAATACGTCGTACTGACGTCATGAATATGCTAATGAGCGTATGACGTCTTTTAGCGACATTTGGCGACTTTTCAAGCGGGGTTTAGCTACTTTCCATTTAAAATTTGTATCCGCGTTCTTGTTAATGGATTAATTTACGCGCTAAGGTTGTTAGTGCTGCTCTGACGATTAACAACTTAAAAACTACGTGACATTTCTCACAAGCGATGGAACAACAGCGCCGTTCCTGAAGAAAATGAACTTAAAGTTTCACTTTTAGTAAAGACGGTGCTGCTGATGATCAGTTTTGAGAGACGCCTCGTTCTTAAGTGCCGAATCAGGTTAGTGGTATTAAATGTTTGGGACAATGCTCCTGCAAGCCAGGTATCTTTGCCATAGTAGTTCCACACCAGCAATTGCTGTGCCAGTTAATTCATGTCTGCACGCATTATGTACGCCTTCACGCGTTGACATTATCAAATTGCGATCGGTTTGTGGGAATGGCCAATTTAGCGAGTACCGATCGAGTCATAAAATGTGATTATCGGCCGATACCGATCTCCGGCCGATCGATCTGAGCATCCCTAAAACTACTATAGTAAAACCACTGTTATTCTTTTTTCTGTACTGTATTAATGATTTGATGTTTTCTACTGTTTAAAAAAAATCTGAAAAAAAAGGTTTCGCTCCAGAACCCTGATCTGAAACAAATGATTTACGAACCTGCACCAAAGTCCCGATGTGAATCAAATGATTCACTATCCATGCTCTGAAATTCTGATCTAAAAGATTTGTGAACCTGCTCCGAAGTTTCGATCTAAAGCAAAGGATTCGCGCTCCACGCTCTAACATGAATCATTTGATTTGAATCATTCAGTTCGCTAAATGATTCACAAACCCGTTCCGACCTAAAGCAGATGATTCACAATACGCGATTTAAAGTCCAGAACTGAATCAAATGAAATAAGTTCCAATCTAAGTCAAATGATTCTTGATACATGATTAGAAGTCCCAATCTGAAATCGAGAAATATTTAATAATTTTTTTTTTTTTTTTTTGCCATCACCCATCACTACATGCTGTTTAAAATCATTCCAAGCGATGTCAAAAATAGAAAATTAATGTTTTTTTATTCAATCTGGTTTTGCTAGTGAACCGCTTGTAATGAATGATCAAATTCATGAGTTTGAATCAGTCAGCGCCGTTCCAGCTTAAATGACTCAATTGATTTGGTTCCTCTTTTACGTAGCTTGATTGTTTTCTGACATTAACTCAAAAAGCTATGATGTTTTATGGATTGTGTGAATTTTCCCACGAAAAGATATGTGCTTTGACAAAATTAAACACTTATTTCATAGATGCATTGTAGGGATGGGCGATATGGCCTAAAATCCATATTGCGATATACATTGCAGCCTCTTGCGATAACGATATATATTGCGATATATAAATTATAATAGAACCATTTCAGAACAGGTTACATAGACCCTTAGGAAAGCCAAGCTGCAAATTTTTTTTTTTTTTTAAAGAAATAAAGAAACGTTGCATGTCGTTTTGAGAACATTTATTGTGCAAAAGCAAAACTGTAATTAAACAACACAATGTTGCAGATAAATAAACTACATGTAGTGGTAGAACAGATTAGTCGTGTTACCTCTCTTAACTGGAACTTTTGCCCCACACACTCTACAGAGTGCCCCCTCTCCCAAATATTACAGAAGTAATAATAATATAATAAAAAAAACACCTACTATAGGGGCCAAAATAGAACTTTATTCAAATAAAAGTAAATAGTAAATACATAAATAAATTGTATCATTTATAAATTACAATTGTAGCTCTACAGCAAAAAATACAAACTAAAATTACACTTTAAATAAAACAATTAAAAATGTGAAATCTCAATTAAATAAACCATAATAAACTGAAATAAAATCAACACTGTCATCTGCTGGAGCTTTCCAAAGTTCAAAATTTACAAAGGCACACTTCTGCTTTTTCTTGAGGCAAAGTCGTAAATGAGCTCTTCATATAATAAAGCCTTTGCTATTTGACAATAAAGCAGACAAGGGTTATGATGTCCACATATTTTAGTTGAGGAAATGATAGGAAAGATTATGTGGATATTTTAATTAAATGTTTGGTCAATATAAAACTAGGAATTTGATTATCATGTAAGTGTAACAACTGCATTTACCAGGCCTTTGGTGCCCTTTTCAGGCATTTCTATTAAAATTGTAATGTAAACTGTTAATTTTGTATTAGATTATGTATTTTAACACTGTTATTTAATGACACTATATGGTCATTATTAATCAATAATCATAATTGCCATAATTGTTTTAATATAATGCATTTTAAGTCATTTTGTTTACTTAGATCTGCCGGTATTCATATTAAGAAAGATGCGTTAGTCGTGAAATTATTACCGACATTAAAACACATTATTAATGTCGACAGAATAATATAAAGTTTCACAGGATTATGAAAGTACCTGAAAGTGATGCACGGGCTTCATCTTGGGCTTTTTTTTTCTTTCGTTTCTCGGCGCCGGAGTGTTGATGTCTCTTTCCAGGACCAGGCATATTGTTCATCAATTATTATCATCATTTTTGGCCAAATAGGCAGCCGTAAACAGAGGTGAGGGCGCGTTGCGGCGCAGATGCTCCGCGTCATCACGTGTGTTTGCAAGCCTAGTCTGCGTATAGGGAGCGGCGGTACTGGTTGCACCAGTCTTTTTCACGAGCTCCTCTGTTTCGCTGACGCTTTCAGCCATTTTTATTCAAGATGATGCGTTGCAGCCGGCTGCAGCTCGTTGCTGTAAATTTTGCGGGTAGATTGCGTCATCAAACATGCATTATCGCGATAGTGCAATAGAATTAGAATCTCTATCGTAGGCCAATTTTGTATCGTTTATATCGCATATCGTTTATATCGCCCATTACTAATGCATTGTCTTTCAATAATGTAGGCACCTCTTCAGGAATATTGCTATTTTCAAGGGTTTTGCCTTAAATTTCAAAAAGTCTAAATCAAGCACTTCAAGCACTTTAAGCTCCTTGTACAAACCTTGATAATGTAAATAAATCTGACAGACTCACACTCTCATGTAGCGGTGCACGTCTCCAGGAAGAGCTTCTCGATCAAACAGGAAGTTCTCAGACACCACGTTCACGGTCAAACGGGAACGCCAGTGAGAAACGGGCCGGTCCATCTCAGAGTCGCTACTTTGCTTTTGTTGATCCGGTTTCTGAATACAAATCAGATTTGTTTACTGAATGTAAACAGGAGCATGTAAACAAAACTTCAAAACGTCAAAACTAACCTGTGGGTCGTCCTGTCCCGTGATCAGACTGATCTCCGGAGGTTTGGGCAGCATGTATGTGGTCAGCTGTGTGACCAAATGCACCTGGTGTGGATCCTGCCACGGCGAGACTCCCGCCTGATGCAGGAACACCATGGCGTACAGCGTCCCATTTTTGCGGGTCTTCTTCGGCAAAGACACATTGACTAACCTTGAAAAGACAGAAGCAAAGCTGTGAGATGCTTATAACGGACAAAATGAAGCCTTACAGGACGAAAATGCAGAGCAAAAGTGATATAATGTGTATTAAATCACATTGCTTTTACCTTTCAAACCTGGTGTTGACATCAAACTCTTCTTCTCTGTGGATCAGACTGTGTCCACCGTCAGCATTGGGTCTTACTGCAGTGTAGACGCTTAGCTAAAAAACACACATCCGAAATATCACTGTTGTTGCATTTATTATTATATATTCTTATTGTTTACTGGTATGTATTTTGTACTTTGTTACAATCGTTTTCTATCAAAGTTATCTGACATTATCAAGATGAATTTGTTCGGACACAGTTTACCTCTTGAGTTCTTGTCATATTTTATTACCATTTTCTAAACTCTAGCGAATAAACTGTGATAATGTGAGAACTTTTGAAGGTGTCTGAATAAATGTTGGTTTGACTGTAAATAAATACATAAAAAAAATGTCTGCTAATGACATTAAAAATTAGATTAAAATAAATAAATGTTAAAATAAATAAAAATTTTGATTTAAATAAATAAACAAAGAAATATAATAAAAAAGACAAATAAATAAAGATCTGATCTGATCTAAAATATATATATATAAATAGATAAATAAACTTGAGATTAAAATAAATAAATAAATAAAAATGAGAAAACAAACAAATATTAAGGAAAGGATCGACGAATAAATAAAAATTAGGCAAAAATAAAGAGATTAATATATATATATATATATATATATATAAAATTAATAAAAATGAAATTTAAACAAATTAAAGAGAATAAAAAGATAAATGATTAAAATATACAAAATAAACAAGATTTAAAAATTTATTTAATTTAATAAACACGTCGCATATAAAGAAAAACAAATAAAAATGAGATTTAAATAAATAAATGAATATAATAAAAAGGATAAATAAGAAAATAGATATAAATAGATAAACTTGAGATTAAAATGAATAAAAATTAATGAAAATTTGATTTAAATAAACAATTATACAGGGAAAATAATTTTAAATAAATAAAAATGAGAAAAAATAAATAGATAAATATATATAAAAAATGAATAATTTTTTTTAATATCACATAAAAATATAAATAAATATAAATTAAATTAAAATATATAAATATGAATTAGATATAAAAATAGATAAATAAAGCATTAATAAATAAAAAACACAAGTATGTAAATATATAAATAAATATTAGATTACAATAAAATATAGACAAATGCATAAATATACAATATAAAATTGTATTAACTTGTTTAAAAACAAATAAATGAAATTGAATACGCAAATGAATGAGTGTATATAATGAGATGGACTTTTTTCAGTCTAAATTGGGTCTTTACACAAGAAACTATACAGATGCCTTTTAAATGGTAAAATTGGGCCTCTTGCACAAGGACGGTCACATCTAAAAGAGTTCAAATTCCTGTGCTAATGTCCCAAAATGTAATTTTATTTATTATTTCATAGTCCCTATCTATGTATGTACCAATATGTCGCTTTATAAAGACCTGTATCGTCTTGGTTTTACATGCATTGTTTGAAAGTAAGTTGTAAATGTTCGCATATGACAGCAGCACATGACTTTCTTACCTGCAGTCGAGGTTTTCCGGCCAGGTAAGGCGAGATACAGCTGTCACTTTTGGGTTTCTCGCAGGGTATGGTGTGAACTATCCCGTACATGACCCAGCATGTGTGCAGCACGTACAGGAGGAAGACCCCCACTATCAGACTCGTTAGAGAGGTCTTCGGAAACATCTTGACTGCCTCAATCCCAACACACCGCTTCAGAGGACACACATGAGCAGAAGCCGCTCATCAACATGCTGTTCGGACGCTGGATGCAGAAAATAACGAGGAGATCAGCTGTCAATCACAACTGATGCGCGCACACTAACACACGTCACTCTAAACCCACACTTCAGCATCGTTTAGAACAACTCCAGTCTGTTATTCTGATGTCTAATCCGGTTCTCACTGCTGCATCTTCGGATATCCCGGATAAAATCATCGATGAGTCCTCATGATGAAACGTGGGAGTTTAATTTCTTGAATTTATCGCTCGATTCACTTTTGACGTGATGTTTCAATGAGCGCTTACTTCCGGGATTCGCTTCCTGTAACGGGGTTGCCAGATTTGTTCAATTCGATTTAAAAAAAAATAAATCATCTAATATCGCTATTTTGGCCAAATAAAAATAAAACATATTTAACTTTTAGACATCTTTGGAAGTTCATAAACTATATGTGGATATAAAGACTTTTTATAGATATAATCATAATCAAAAATATAATACAAAAGATTTTACATTTAATTTTCATTTACCTAGACACTTATTTACTATTAGGTATACATTAATTAAATATTTTACAATTATCTTCTACTGTGTTTTAAATAAAAAGGATAAATAGGATAAAAAGGATAAATAAATAAAAATGAGACTAATATATATATATATATATATATATATATATATATATATATATATATATATATATATATATATATATATTAGTCTCATTTTTATTTATTTATCCTTTTTATTTTTTCATTTTTAGATTAAAATATATAAACAGATACAAATAAATAAACATTAGATTTTAATTAAACAAATGACAAAAAAGATGTATAAATAAAAGTTGG
>NC_133377.1:40664912-40726292 GCF_049309525.1 Garra rufa
ATTTAAGAAAAATATGTTGTTTATATATTAAATATATGTATACATAATATTATTTATATGAATAAAAATATATACATGTAAATACATGTAAATATTTTCTAAATATAAACTGTATGTGTGTGTATTTATATGTACATAAGAAATATACACAGTACACAAATTATTTGAACCAAAACTTTTATTTTGGATGATTAATCACAATTAATCATTTGACAGCACAAATTTTTTATGTAATTTTGTAATTTTAATAGAATTTAAATATTAATATTTGCATTTTTACATTTTTTTTAAATTATATTTTAACGTCAAAAAGGTATCATACAACAGGATGTACCATAGTATTTTATAAAGCAGCTTAGAATACATTGTACACACCATGGTGCATAGATATGGTAATTATTACTGTATTTTGGTACATATCAAAAGCATGACTGTCTTGAAAGGGATATACTGTATTTTAGGACTACAGATTAAATTTTGGTCTTTGGGGTGACTGCACTAATTGCTCTTGGCACGGAGGAGTGGCCACGATACAGGAGAGTGAAGGAGACGAGGTTTGGGGAGTCATCTGGAGGATAGGCAACCAAAACCTGCCCAGTCTAGACAGGTGAGATCACCTCTGAATGTGATGTCTCCCAAAATCACACTTTTATTTTGTATTTGTCATCAGTATTGTATAGGATATTGCTCTTTCTTTCCACATGACAAAACATACATCTCAAATCAGTTTTACATGTCAGTTTATTTATCTTGCAAGTAGCTTTGTAGTATACTGGTTTATTGCACATTATCCTACTACAAGCACACAGCAGAAGAAAATCTATTTAGTATTTTTGTCATTAGGGCAAAAAGAAGGTTTTCATGATCAGCTTAGTCAGATTTAAACTGAATTTTGGAAGTTCAAACTTTGGGGCACCATCCATAAGCATTATATAGAGATAAATCCTGAAATGTTTTCCTCAACAACAAAAAAACAATTTCTTTATGACTGAGGAAAGAAAGACATGAACATCTTGGATGACAAGGGGGTGAGTACATTATCTGTAAATTGTTATGAAAGTGAACTAATCCTTTAATACTTATATGTGACCATGGACCACAAAACCAGTCATAAGGTTAAATTTGACAAAACTGAGATGTATACGTCTTATGAAAGCTCAATAAATAAGCTCACTGTCGATGTATGGTTTGTTAGGATAGGACAATATTTGGCCGAGATACATCTATTTGAAAATCTGGAATCTGAGGGTGCAAAAAATCAAAATACTGAGAAAATCACCTTTAAAGTTGTCCACATTAAGTTCTTAACAATGCATATTACTAATCAAAAATTACATTTTGATATGTTTACAGTAGGAATTTTACAAAAAATCTTCATGGAACATGATCTTTACTTAATTTCCTAATGATTTTTGGCATAAAAGAAGAATCAATAATTTTGACCCATACAATGTATTTTTGGCTATCGCTACAAATATACCCCAGCGACTTAAAACTGGTTTTGTGGTCCAGGGTCACATATGTACAAAAATAATTGTATCAAAGGCTGATACTGATTATTATGCATGATGCCAATATATTTGGCATCTTTGTTGCACTGTGTAAAGCTTCTATATGTTGAAAATGCTCTACACATGAATGAAATATCTGTAAGTTTTCTGCATCTTGCATGTGTTTCAGACAGGAACAGGTTCGTGAAGGTGTGTACAGTCCATTAGAGGTTAAAGTAGAAACAGAAGAGGGGCTGCTTCTCTGCCGGACATATAAAATGAACAATTTCAGACCCTGTCTACCTTCACCACAGTACAAAAAGGTACAGTTTATTATCTACCATAAGCTTGCCTGACCAAACCAAAGCATAACATTTTGTATCAGGGCACAAAGTGACTATTTAGATATTCATTTTAAAGTGTTTCTTATTTGGAGATTGAGATGAAGGTGAGAGGGGTGGGTATTATGGCAAATTAGATTTTTTCAGGAAGGTTCACGATTAACAATCTTATCACAAGTGTTTTTTTTATGTTGATTATTAAGTATCAACACTACTGACTATTTTGCAAGTTACTGAGCAGTAAAAAGTATGGATGGGACGATAAACCTACCTCCTGATTTAATACTATCACGATACTTGGGTGCCGATATTTTTTTTTTTAAGAATTTCGATTCAATATTGCTATTAGGGCTGGGATGATACACTAGTCTGCTGATTTAAATGTTCAACAAAATGAGTAGAAAAAATATTTTCTGAAATAAAATAAAGTGCTATATTTTGGTCATCCCATTAAAAATAACATTCAAATTGGATCATCTGTAGAGCTTTAAAGTGCTGGAAATGGTTATGTTAAATGCTGGAAAGTTATTAAAAAGGTGCTTGAATTTCCCTGTACACACCGGGAAATGAATAATGTATTATTATTTCTAACACAACACCATGGTTATAGTTAGCATAAATACTTCTGGTTTTCTGACGCAAGTCAGCGCTGTTTATAACAGAATTCTGGGCAGAATTCCAATGATTCTCACTAGATCTTGCAGCAACTGTTTTCATTGTGCAGCAAATTCAAACACTTCTTACTGGATCTCGCAGCACTGTGCAGTAACAGTGTCGCAAAATCAAATTGGCTCTCGAGTAAAGCTGTTTTGAGCTTTGACAAGTTTGTTTGCTTTGCAATCCGAGCTGATAAACGGTCCGCGCTGCGCTTTGTTTAGTTTCGCCTTCCTTTGTCATTAGGAGTTTCTCATATGCAACAGAAATGTCAACGCTTATGAGTTGAACAACGCAGTGGTCGCGCCAGTGCAACCGCTCACAAAAATTAGTCCCACTGGCAGAAAAAAATGGTCGTAAAACGTCCTGAGAGAGCAAATGGCTTTGGATGCTTTCAAAGCACTCTTGCAGTACTTTAATGTCATACACCTATTGTCTGCGCAATGCTGCTTAAAGTGCAACACATTTATAATTTTCGCCCTCTGTTGGAATAAAAGCGGTAACTTCTCCCCATCAACTTTTAGGAAAAGTAAAATAATTAAATCTAAATCGATTCTGAGGTAAACCAATCGATTTTTAAATCGTTTCAAAAAGAATCACGATAGTTTCTTCCACCCCTAGTAAAAACTAGTAGGTCCTACCACCAATGTAAGCTAAATTTCTCATTCTTATTGAGGACAAGTCGTGTCACAACAAACAAACAAATGACAAAATCGTCAGCTCAGCCACTCCTATTCAGATGCTCTCGATATAGTTGTATTTTTTACCGCATATATTGTGTATATAAGCAATGTAGAGTCTGATTTTCATACGGATGTGTTTATCTCATCTCATTCTCCATGTAGGTTGTGTGTTTAGGGGCTCAACAGAACAGCTTGCCTCAAAACTACATACAGAAGCTTCTGGCACTGGAGACAAACAACTACAGCGGCACTTCAATATTGGATCAGATTGAGGACATTATGAAATGACCTGCAGTAAATTACCTGATTTTTCAAAGCCTTGTCAAGTCAATCTCAATCACAGATTTCACAGATTTTAACCCAATTTAAAAAACACACAATTTGGATTGAACAGAAAATGCACAGTTTGTCATTAACAATATGTAAACTAAGGTACCAGCTCAAATGTCACTTCTGAAGATGAAACTAAGGGTTTCATTTTCTGACTGGATCAAGGATGGGATCATTCTGGAAAGAAACACATGCGATGAACACTATGAGTTTGTGTCTGTTGATTCTGTTGAATGTGATGTCTGTCTGTAGTGGCTCTTTATTCACCATCAGCTGACACAGAAAAGATCAGACTGACATCTAAAACCTGTAAGTAAAACACAGAAAATCAAATGTGTGTGACATTACTGCATTACCCAGACTAATTAAAACTACTTGCTTCATTAACAAGACATTTTTAATGCCCTTCTCTACATGTTGTTGACTCAGATGTATTATGTTGCATGAGTATCCAAATCTCTCAATAAATAACAATACAGCGCAAAATCAGGAATGCAAACATGTCACCTTTTTGCGAAATTCGCAGTCTTTAATTCTAAACATCATATGTACAGCGTCATTTTAACAGTACCAGTAGTACCCACTCAATTCTGTACCTACTCAAAAGCAACCGCTTTCAAACACCCCTGCATGTTTTTGTGTGCACGCTCTGGTATCAAATTATATATATATATATATATATATATATATATATATATATATTATTTTATTTTTTCGCAAGTACAGATTTCTTCACTTTCACAGATCTTTCCCATTATAATAGGAAAAACTACTCTTATTTACACCATACTTATGTAAATACGAGATTCACTGTGTAGTTAGTCATTGATTATAACCAGAGTTTTTGCATGAGTAAGTTTGGTCATAAGAGGAGCCCCTTTGCTCAGTTTCTGTACACATCCCATTCAAAATTTGATGAAAAGTTATGTCCATGTACAGGTATGTGCCACAAAATTAGAATATCGAGGGAAAGTCCATTTATTTCAATATTTTGTTTCAAACTTGTATGCTTTATTAGTTCACTACACACAAAGTGAAATATTCCAAGCCTTTATTTGTTTAAATTTGAATGAATATGGATTAAAGATTAAATAAAATATCCAGTATTTCACAAAATTAGAATATCATGACAAAGTTCAACATTGTAGGTGTAGGATCTCAGCACGAATCAGACAATTCAGGCGATTCAATTCGAAGTTTTGAAACCCTTCTACAGACCCAAATTCCACAAGAGACCCAGCATGACAAGACTCCTGTCGTAAAATTTGCCATTTGACACCCTGGCGCCAGCCAGCTTGAAGCAAACCTAACCAACTAGGAACTTGCAACATTAACACAAAAGGACACTTGTTGATAATCGCAAGGAAGGAGATTGGCAACTTTGGGGCAAGTAACCAAGATTATTGGTCAAATGCACATCATGAACATCACATGAGGAAAATCACTAGTAGAGATTGTGCTTGGTGGGCTCTCCCACCCAGGGCACTGAGATTCCAGGACACTGAGATTCCTTCCCTAAACTTTTGACCTTACAGCTCAAAGAACGTACCATCATGTTCCCAATACGGCCCAGAAAACTGCCTTTCCATGTATATATGCAAGAACTTATGAGCAACTAATAATTTCTATGCATAACTTTCTATCATTTATGTAACCCATACATTTGCCTATTATGTTTTAATCACTTGTGTATCTCTCTTTTAATAACTATTCAGTAGCTTAATGGTTTATATTGGTGTTTGGTATGCTTGAGCTTGAAATTGCATTCTTGAAATGTTTCTATAATTCAATTCTTTGTAAAATGTATTATAGTCTTGTTATAGGAATCACATCCAAATTTGACTCTGCAAAGAGCGGGAAAATTGGGACCACGGGACTCATAATTATGGTTTGGGAGGAGAAACCAGCAGTACCCCGACTTAGGACAATGTTTTAATTGGTCAAGACACCATTTGGGATGTGTCCAAAAGCTGAGATAAAATACTAAGGACACCATCAAATCTCGCTCTCTTACTCTCTCTTACTCTTTGTGCTTCGTTCCACCGCGTTGCGATGCTGCTGTTAGCGTTCCTTCTGAACACTCCCTGGCCTGCATGCCAGCCGCTCCTCTAAAGGAAACATGAGGAGTTTGTTACACTTCTGTCTTTTTACTTTAATTCTTTTATTTCTTTCCGTTGAGAGTTTCGTGTTCTGGTTAAGTTTTGCCGCAAGCCGTGACCCAAACGTCTGTGCTGACCTGAACTTTAACCAGCGTACAACTCCGCATCTCCAGCCAACGCCCAAGACATCATATCGAACTTCCAACCAATCAGCAACCTCGGGAAACCCCTTTCTGGAACAACGCCACGAAAGGAATTCCCTCAACACAAAGGCAATGCAAGTACAACCTCCAGATTCTAGCTGAACTGGTGCATTTGATATAAAGTTTAATAACCTCATTGAGAGACTCAATACGAGGGTTAATTAAGTGATTGATGGTTGTTCAGGTCTAAGCAATTGCACATATTGCTCTAAACTTGGGATTTCATATTTTCATCTTCTAAACATTCTTTCCTCACTTTCTCTCTTCTGCAACCTGTGTGAATGCGTGTGTTTACGTGTTAGATTAGTTTGTATGTTTTAGGTTTACCCAATAAAAGTTAATGTCTTAAACTGCCGATCTTGCTACTGTGCTAATATATAGTGTTTTCACTATATTCTGGATAATAATATCCATTGCAGAGTTATGTTGTATGGCTAGTTCCATGAATCGCGAGTCGACTCTGAACAGCCGTAAAACAGCAACTCGGTTCAAATTCCCTATTGAATCATATTCGATTCCCTTTGAGCTCAATTTTAAATGTAATAACCCTACATAGGCTTCCTGTGTCCCAATCTGGTCAGCTAATTAACGTTAAACACAAAGGTTTCCTTAGCCTTTAAATTGTCTCAGTCTGGATTAGGCTTCAAAATCATGGGGAGGACTGCTGTTATGTTGAGACGTATGTGCTGTCTGTGTATCTCTCTCTCTCTCGCACATGCGCTCTCTTTCTCTCTCTCTGTCTTTCTCTCAGGTGACCCCGCCCTGATTTAACATGCCGGTACGTGCACGTGGTTGGCTGAACCTGTAACTGTGCATCTTTTAAAAATTAGGTGATGCAGAGCTGGAGTGTGGGCTGTTGTTGGTGTTGCTGTTTGGAGATTGTGTTGTAAAGAAAAGATAAAATATTGTATAGTGACATTTGTGTAAATATTGTGAATATTGTTGTATAGTTTTTGTCACTTTACCCACCTAGTGTTTTCGTTGTGAATTTTTCCTCCGATTGTTTTTTCTTTCTTTTAACATGGCTGAGTGTTTTTGCCCGCTATTGTAAATACACCTTTTTTCACACGGAAGCTGTAGGGGTTGGGTGCCTTTTTCTTTTGCAATTCGTTTTCTCCTGTTTTTCAAATAGTCAGAGAGTTAGTCCAGTCCCTGTATTTTGACTTTTTCTTTTAGGGTATTAAGTTTTTTTTTTTTTTTGGAAAAGTTAGTTTCAATTTTTTGTTTGTTATTTTGGCCTGAAAATGTGCACAAGTGACAGGTATGACTGTAACCTTGAGAGGATTGTCAAGCAAGGGCAGTTCAGAAATCTGGGCGAGCTTCATAAGGAGTGGACAGAGGATGGTGTCAGTGCATCAAGAACCAACACATACAGATGTCTGCATGACATGGGCTACAGCTGCAGAATTCCATGCTAAGGAGAAAAAGTACTGGTCTGTTGCCCAGTGGTCCCAAGTCCTGTTTTCAGATGAAAGCAAATTTTGCATTTCATTTGGAAATCAAGGTCCCAGAGTCTGGAGGAAGAGGCACAAAAGTCAAGCTGCTTAAAGTCCGGTACGAACTTTCCACAGTCAGTGATGATTTGGGGAGCTATGTCATCTGCTGGTGTGGGTCCATTGACTGTGGACTTGATAAAAGACAACGCAGCTGTCTACCAGGAAATTTTAGAGCACTACATGCTTCCTGCTGCTGACAAGGTTTTTGGCGATGATGATTTTATTTTCCAGCATGATTTGGCACCTGCCCACAAAGCCAAAGCTACCAGTACTAGTAATAGCCATGGAATAACTGTACTTGATTGGCCAGCAAACTCGCCTGACTTAAACCCCATTGAAAATCTATGGGGTATTGCCAAAAGGAATATGAGGGAACAGAGACCCCGAAATGCAGGTGAGCCGAAGGCCAATATTAAAGCAACTTGGGCTACCATAACACCACAACTGATCATCTCCATGCCACGCCGCCTTGATGCTGGAATTAGTGCAAATGGACGCCCAACAAATATTGAGGACATAATACAGTACATTAACACACTTTTCAGAAGGCCAACATGTGTTTAAGATCCTTTTTTTTTTTATTGGACACATGAAATATTCTAATTTTGTGAAATACTGGATTGATTTTTTTTTGTCTTTAATCCATAATCATCAAAATTGAAACAAATAAAGGCTTGAAATATTTCACTTTATGTGTAGTGATCTAATATAACATACAAGTTTCACTATTTGAAACAAATTATTACAATTTTCCTCGACATTCTAATCTTTTGGCACATACCTGTATACCATTTAAAAGGACAAACATGATAGCAAACATCAAATTACATTTCACATTTCACTGTATGTTTACCAACTGGCTTATATTTATGCAGAAGTTCTAAATAACACTCCATGCATATGCTCCATTTGAATGTCCTACAACCTTGATCACTTGCAATCCACTTTGGATTTGAATTATTTACATATTTCCCTTTATGAATTTATGAATTGTTTAATATGTATATAGGCATGGTGGGACTGTTTTGAAATCTATATTAATATATCAGTTTCATCTGTCACACTACAAACACTCAACCTGTAGAGACTCTTCAGTCAGTGAAATGGAACTCAGCACCAACGTAGATAGGCAGTCATAACCGCCCATTTTGCCATTTGTTCGTGCAACTGCATGACTGTTCACAAATTACGCTTCAGTATTTGGAAAAAACTGAGATTAATAAAGCAATGCAAGAGAGCATTTCAAAAGGGAACAGTTGTCACGCCATCCAATAATTTTTGTTATATCATAATATTTTTTAAAATTTCAGACAATTTGGAAGAAACCTAATGGAGATTGAAACATTAGAATCTTCAATTATCAAACAGGACACTAAAACTATTTATTTATTTATATGTATTTAATTTTCTTATTCATTATAGGAGGGTATTTAGACATTCATTCAATCTTACCCCAGTGTTTTCAGTTTACAGTGAGGATCCTTCAGTAGATCAGAAAGCAGCTTCACATCTGAGTCTCTTAGATTATTTCCAAGCAGACTCAGTTCTATCAGGTGTGAGGGGTTTAATCTCAGAGCTGAAGCCAAAGCAGCACAACCTTCATCTGTGACACCACAATCACTCAACCTGTAGATAACAATGACACTTTTCACTCTTCAGTTCAGGAACTGTATGCTCACAAACAGAGATTTAAAACCATGACACAATTAACAGGTCCAGATTTAGATCTGTTCTACTTGGTGCATGAGGGGGTTAATTGCATTATCAGAAAAAAATTAAGAATCTTTTAATTATTGTGTTTTTTATAGGGATGCATTGATACCACTACTGGTATGGTGTTGGGTCGATACCACGCTCGTACTCATATACTCATTAAAATGCACCGATACCAAAAAACAATACTAAAAAGTGCAACAGAATGAACATCAACAAAAGAATAAACAGAGAGCAGAATAGATATTAAAAATTAAAGATGTCCATGAAGTAAACATATGTAATTAACAGAATGTAAAACATTCAGTATTAAGTGATGGTATATAACTGATGTGTGAGATAAGTGACAGATGCTGAGTGTATTAGGCATTCAGCGGCAAAGACGTGCAAGCTTGTTGAGGGCATGCACAGGCCCGGATTGGCTAATCGGGAGGACCGGGAGAATTCCCGGTGGGCCGGTCCGTTTTTTTGGCCGCGAGGGCCGGTGTCCCTAGCTGCCTGCACTCACAGCAGTCGCCAGGGGCGGACTGTCCATCGGGAGAATTTTTGGCCCGCTACCCTCCAATTTTTATTATTATTATTTAATATTGTTGTTGTTGTTTTTGTTGCCGGCCTAATGTACTAAAGTGGTTATTTCAGAATTAGCCATTCAATAATAAAACTCTAATAAATCATAAATCGGTTAGTCTTGACTGGCACGCGTTTCGTCTCGCGCGCGCTCCGCGCATTCGCGCGTCCGCCGTCCGCCAAAACGAGACTGAAGTAGAAGTGCCCAGGTGGAGCAGAGAGACAAATCTGTCCTGTTTAGGACCTAAAGCGCAGGTCTGTTACATCTGTAAACAGACTATTGTAGTTTTGTCTTTGTTTACTTAAGTATTGAACTGCTAACAAATGTTAATCTATAAAAAATATCGTTTTAAAACAGGTTTAGGGAGCTACCCTTATAAAAATTAACTGTGGTTTTACAAAACATGTTTACTATAGTTATACAATAATTATACAATATACAATGGTTTTGCTACACTATACTTTCACCATGGTATAAAATTATGATTATACTAATGGGAATCAATCCTAAAAAAAAAAACCAAAAAACATGGTTACTATGTTTACCATAGGCTCAATAATATCATGGTTAATTTTCCTTAGGGCCAAACATGACCCATGATAATGCAAAACATGTTTAGTTTTAAGATTTTTTAATAAAGATATATTCAAGATGTAGCTAATTTTTGTTGTTTTAATTTTAACATTACGACAATAACACATGGTCCTAATGTAGTGGCCCTCTTTTTTCTGTTGCCCTTTTTTCTATCAAATGTTTTAGTACTAATCATAAATTATATATAATTTTGAAAGCTTAGAAGCTCAAGAACCATCCTGGTGGCTGTCTCCTCCCCCTTAGCAGCAATGTCAAGTGTCATTTTACAAAATCACAACTTTTTACAATCTTGACAAAAACATGTCTTTAAAAAGGTCTCAGTATTTCTGCAATAATCTGCTGATTGTCTTCTTTAAAAAAGACCAACCTTAGATCTGTACTGTATAGGTGGTTGTAAAGGTCGAGATGTGTTTATGAAAAAAGTGACAGATACAAGAAAATTTGTTTAAAAAGTAAACACACATGAGAGACAGAGAGATTAAAAGAGATTAAAAGGCAAATTGGAAGTTCAAGAGATAGCATTTAATTATTTTACCCAGTTGATTTCAACTTTTCTTTATGTGATGATGATAAAATATTGTTGTCCAGGGTTTCAAATTTTGGTGTGGGATGGCCTGGATAAGTGTGAGATTTTCTGGCCTGAAATTTTGTCTCAGTCCGCCCCTGGTTAACGTCAAGCTAGTTAGGAGCAGTGCAAAACAACGATGTCTGCAAATCACCGTTCATGTTTATGTATCAAACCTTTTCTTGTACTGTTGCTCTTCAGCAGCAGCAGCAGCCTCTAGTCCAGTTTTCTGCTAAGAGTGAAAAGCCAGGCCCCGTAACATTACCAAGCACCAGTCATGAGCCCAACACACTAGAATGGGCAGGTAGGACAGTGCAATACTTGTTCTATTCTTTATTTGTGTTTAAGGACTGAACAATTTTGCACAGAATATATATTCAGATATTGCAGAAAAGGACATTGTGATGTTTAAAAGAATAGTGTTAGACATTTACCCTTTAATGTTCTCATTTATGAAAAATATTTGAACTTATAAAGCAGCTGTTTACTTGAAAAAGACATGATAGTGTCATTAGAAAGTTTAATACATTTTATTTTAATCTTTATTTTATACAATAAGCTTAATATACATTTGTATTTATTTGATATTTTTTCATTTCAAGGTTTGGATATTTATGAGCACTAATTCTAACAGAAAATAGATACTGATACTGTTAAACATTATATTGTGTTAACTGTTCAAATAAATCTTCACTGTGAAGCAACATTTAGGCTACTGTATTTGCACTGAATTGGAAATGACGTCATTTTAATATAGTCAATCGTGAACTAAAGTGGGCCGGTCTAAGGCTTGAAACTCCAGGGCTGAAAAGGAGTCCCACTCCGGCCCTGGGCATGCATGTGCATTTCTCAAAGACATCTGTAGTACTGAGCACTCTAAGCGAGGTGGAAGGAGGAACTATGGGGATATTTAGACATGTGCACACACAAAAGAAATTATGCGATGCACAGAATCAAAAAGTGGTGAGGACACCACACAGAGATTGTGCTAATGAAGAGCAGGATTTTATGTATTCCCTGAGAACCCCAGTGACCAGAGTGGCCAATGTTAAAGAGAGAGAGTGAGAGACAGTATGCACGTCTCTTGCATTATCCTGACTGCTGATCATTCAGAATAATGCATAACTTGGATTAAAACTGAATCGTAAGTATAAAACAAACAAAAATTGTGGTAGCATTTACTATAACAACAATTATTTTAAATGTGAAGCCTATGCCACTTTATTTAGTAAAACTAGTATGAATACTCATGCATTTCTCTCTCATTCAACACCAATACAACTGTGTGCACATTGTACATTTTGTTTGTTTATACTGGAAGATGAGTCCCAGCAAGTTTCAGATGATATACATTTTTTATACCAGAAAATATGATGTACACATAAGTGATACAATTCGTTATTGCAAGATTTATCTGAAAACATTTTGTAATTAAAGTGCTGTGCCACTGCAGTGAAGCAGCTCTAATGTGCATTATTAAATTAAAGATTAAATCCAATAAAGAGTAATAAAACAAATGATGGAAGTAACAAGAGCTTGTACTTGTACAATATATTTTAACAGATAAAGTAAGCGTGAAAATAACTCAAGGAAATATCTCTTTTTTAACTAAGTAAGCTAACTAACATGATTCATATTATTTTGGTTTCTGTACCAAATATAACAATTGCAAATGCAAAGAAAATATCTGTATTAGTATCAGTGAGTACCAAAAATAAAAGTATCAGTATTGGACTTGTTATTAAAAAAGTGGTATCAGTGCATCCCTAGTTTTCATGTGTTTTATTTGTTTCTTTACATCATCCAATAATCTTTATTACATAAACTGTTGTCAGACAATTTGGAAATAATCTAATAATGATTAAAACATTGTCACTCTTTGTTCATTATTTACCATAGGTGATGTTGAGACATTCATTCAATCTTACCACAGTTTCTCCAATTTACAGCAAGGATTCTTCAGTGCATCGGAGAGCAGCTTCAGTCCTGACACTCCTAGCAGATTTTTAGACAGATCCAGTTCTCTCAGGTGTGAGGGGTTTGATCTCAAAGCTGAAGCCAGATAAGCACAACCTTTATCTGTTAAACCACAATCCCTCAACCTGTAGAGAACAATCAGAAAAAGAGACTTAATACACAACGTGATTAACAGGTCCAGTCTAAGGTTCAGACACTTCTCTATATGGTGCCCGAAAGGATTCGTTTATATATAAAAAGGTCTAAATGTTTTCACATCTTTTCTTTATCAATAATCCCAAACACATCTATCTGTATGACTTGAAAACAGTTGTCACATCTTCACATCATCCAATAATGTTTACACTCACGTATACATTAAATTATGGCACTTTGTAAAGAAACTAATAAAGATTAAAAGTTTTAAAACATCTCAAGTTATCACACAGGACACTTTTTAGTCTGTTTAGTTATCTTACCTCAGTGTTTTCAGTTTACAGTTAGGATCCTCTAGTCCATCAGAGAGCAGTTTCACTCCTAGGTCTTGTAGTTTATTTGCAGACAGATCCAGTTTTCTCAGGTGTGAGGAGTTTGATCTCAGAGCTGAAGCCAGAGCAGTACAACCTTCATCTGTGATGCCACAATCAAACAACCTGTAGAGAACAATGACACTCTTCTTGACATGTCTCTCAGTTGAGGATTGAAAACTCAGATAAGCAGGAACTTTACAATCATAAAGGGGGTGGGGGGGTGCACATTACAGCCAGGATACAGCACCCCCCACAGCACTGGTCATCTTGCATCATCACAAACGTGCATGCTACATGATGTGGAAGATTTATGTAGACATTTACTACTAATCACAGAACCAGCTTTACTGTTGAGGAATGCATGACAATCACATGCCATTTATCATGCATCCCTAGAACACATTATGTTCAGTCTTCCAAACACACTGAACCTTTTCCAGTTTGAATACAATCTATTGGTAGCACAACATATTTACAAATGCCACAAACTAAGAAGTAAAGAGTGAACACATCTGCATTAGCAGAACCATTAATGTTTATATAAATTTATGTATATATGGATGTATTCTGTGTTTTATTTATCTATTTATTTTTATTATTGTTATTATGGATGTATATTATATGTATTTTTGTTTTTGATTATTCTGCTGTATACAATGCTTTGGCAATATGTACCCAAGTATGTCATGCCATTTAAGCAATATGAATTGAATTCATGCAATCTTTTCAACTCTCCACCCTGCTCTTACTCACCTAGAACAGGTTAATAATTGTTTTTCTTATACTTTATTGTTGTGTGTTTTTTATGTCTAGTTAGTATGTTGCTTCATGGTCCTGCTGGACACAACACTATATGTCCACATATGTAGCAGAATGACAATAAAGCTCAACTTGACCTGACTTCACCATCTTTAATTATCTGACAGGACACTTTATAGTCTATTTATTTTTGTTTTCATTTTGCTTACTATTCACCATATGAAGAAAATGGTGGAGGATGTTTACACATTTCTACAATCTTACCGCAGCTTCTCCAGCTTACAGCGAGGATGCTTCAGTCCATCAGAAAGCAAATTCAGCCCTTGCACTCCTATTTTATTCCATGACATATCCAGTTGTCTCAGATGTGAAGGGTTTGATCTCAGAGCTGAAGCCAGAGCAACACAACCTTCATTTGTGACACCACAATCTTCCAACCTGTAGAGAACAATGGCACTCTTCAGTCTCTCAGTTCAGGATCTACAGCTCAGATCCGCAGGAACTATACAATCAGAAAGAGAGACTTAATTCACAGCATGATCAACAGATCCAAGATGCAGAGCCTGGTTGCAACAAATCCTTTAAAGGGATAGTTAACCCAAATATGAAAATTCTGTTATTAATTACTTAATCTCATGTCGTTCCAAACCTGTAAGACCTTTGTTTATCTTTGGAACACAAATGAAGATTTTGTGGTCCTGCTGACATAGAACACGCACTCGCATATGTCGTGGTACTCTACATAATGGCGGAGGAGGGTGAATTATTGAAGTCATTATTTTATTATTTTTATTTTCTTTGTGCACAAAAAGTATCCTTGTAGCTTCATAAAATTATGATTGAACCACTGATGTCACATGGACTGTTTTAATGATGTTCTTACTATGTTTGGTAAAACTTCATTTACATTGCTGTCTATGCAGGCTCAGAAAAATCTTGCGTTTCATCAAAAATGTCTTAGTTTGTGTTCCGAAGTTGTACAAAGGTCTTACTCTTACTGGTTTGGAACAACAGGAATTTTCATTTTTGGGTGAACTACCCCTTTAAGTTAAGAAAACCCCAAGTTATAAAGTTAAGGAAATTACCCTTAGAGGAACATGGGTTGCAAGAAAGAACTTGAAGGGAACCTATGTATTATGTTTCTTACAATTTTGCTGTTTTCATGTGTGTATCTTTAATGGAAATGAACCACAGCTCCTCACCCCACTTTCCAGAAAAGCCAATGGTTGTACAATCTAATTTACTAAGAGTTTTTTTTTAAACCATGGCCTCAGCTTTGCTTCATTTAATGGCCTGTGCAGACCTTCAATTATGACACAAGGATTCTTTAATCTGTTATTAGGGTCAGTTAGTATATACGCACAAAATCGTAGTATTCTGTAAAGTTCCTTAGTATAAACACTACAGCATAGCTTGTTTAACAAAAACATTGAAAAAACTGATTTGAAAACTGAAGTGCAGTACTTACATCTCAATACGAAGTAGTATCACTGACAGCTGGAATTGATCTGTCATTAATGACTTACTTTGATGCAAATCCTGTCTTGTATTGATCCTCATTTACAAAGCAGTTTGATGTAAAATTATTAGAGATGCACCGATTGCAATTTTCTTGGCCGATTCCGATTTCTGATTTTTCAGTAAGTATGACCTGCCGATTCCGATTTTTGCCGATTCCGATTTTTTTTTAAAGAACTGTATTGAAAGCATATACAGAAATATTTTCTTTAATTACATTTTTTATCTTATAATACAATTAATTATTAAACATTACAGGATCTTCTTACAACAAAATAACTTTAACGACAAAATGAAGTGCTTGGTATAAAATGAGTTCCTATAACTAACATATAGAGTTATACTAACAAAAATCTTTTCCTCAATGTAATTTTTTATTTTATAATAAAATAAATTAATAAACATTATAGGAGCTTCTCACAATAAAATAACTTTAATAAAAGTTATGTTGTAAACTTGCAAAGGATTTCCCCTGCTCAGGGAGTAGGGAGCAATGAACACTATGCAGGGACCATGTCAATCAGAATACAGTTCATGTGCGAAGCTTACTTCTAAAGAGCTGGTTATCTGAATCAGGTTTATTAACTAAGAGAGACTTGCAAAATATGCAGAACGGGGGGCGCGATCTACCACATATCCAGCCAAGCTAAACAAGCGCTCACTTTTGACACTTTGGCGAGTTTTGGCTTAGACACGGAGCGCTAGCTTTAGCCGCTTTCCCCTTTTCAAACTGGGCATATTCAACTGAGTGATGGTGTTTTAAGTGTCTTATTAGGTTTATTGTTTCGAACGTTTTTGTGGGTGTTCCCCCACGTTGTATTTTGGCCTTAAAAATGTTAGAAACTGCGATCTTTGTGTCATCTTCAGTCATAGAAAAGAACTGCCACACCAACGACATGATTACACGCTGTATGCATGGATGGCCCGCGCCGCTGACAATAAAAGGATCAGCTCGGAATCGGCAAGATGAGTGATTGACCGGCCGGTCACCGATCCAGGCCGATCATGCAAAAAAACTTCAGATTCCGATCCCTAGCCTGTTAATCGGTGCATCTCTAAAAATTATTAGTACGACCATTTTGGATGGGATATTCCCTTAAAAAATAAAATTAATCCACTGCATCTTTAGTGACTCAGAACTCTCTATATGCGGTGAAGTGATGTATCGATGTACCCTTATTCTCTATGTCATTGATTACTCACTAAACAGAACATGTACGCTTCCTTTAAGATTGGAATATTAAGTAAGAATGCAGAAGCCATGAGCATTTGCTGAAAATGACTGACAGCTTCAGTGATACAGTGAAATGTAAGCATTTTTTGAATGCTTTCTGAATCATTTCACAATTTCAATTGAGGCCTTCTCATGCTGCTAAGAGGACTCATGGCAGAATTAATTACATAAATCACTAATTAATGAAATAAATAAAAATGAGCTCATGGTGAAGCTGTTGACTGCAATTGTTGACTGCCACAACAACAGCAATAAAATGGAAAACGGAAAATACTTGTTTTGAACACCAGACAAAGAATGCCAGGCATAAGGTGCCGGACATGGACAAAGATTGATGAAAGAAAACAAGCATGGCTTGAAGTGTTTAAGTTAAAATACTCATCACAGAAGGTATATGTGTCCCTTTATCATCTTGCGGACAAAAAGCCCTCCAAACTGCCAATTTTTCACTGTCCGGGCAGTGCGAGCCAGGGCTAACAATGAACCGGGCCCCAATTGGCCTGCTTTGAACGAAGTTTTCTCTATTTCTCCTGCCCATTCAGCCCTACCAGGTAATGGTAAATGAACTTAGCTTGCTGTCTGCAAAGGAGACTCGAACCCAAGGCTCAGCTCAAGCTCCGAGTAAGAACCCCCCTATCATGGTACAGTGTAGGACATAAAGAAAGAATCAGAGGCGGAGGGATGCCTGGAAAAATTGTTGCTGGAACGGATCAAGACTGCAGGCTATATACAATCGTAGCAGTGATTGACAGGAATGAATGATTAGGTTCCTCCCAAACCTACATTGAGAACTTCATATTCAGCGGCTGAAAATCCCACACCAGCAGTCTGGAAATCTAAAACAGCTTTCCAGTATAAATCAGGTGAGTCTTTTGCATTCAGGATAAGATCATTAAAATTAAAATCAATGTTTCATGTCCATTATTCTGCTAAAATGTGCAGCCATTTGCCAAGGAAATAAATAAAGTCAACCTCCACTTTGTATTGCAGTACTGATTACCCTTTCAGGATTTATTTTGTACATACTTCCACTATCTGCCCATGTGGATAAAATATGTTGATTCTTTGTGAGTATCAGCATGTGCATGTGACTCTCAGAGAGATTATTTACCTCAGTTTCTCCAGTTGACAGTGAGGATCATTCAGTCCATTGGAGAGAACCTCTACTCCTGATGCTCCTAGTTTATTTCCAGACAGATTCAGTTCTCTCAGGTGTGAGGGGTTTGATCTCAGAGCTGAAGCCAGAGTAGCACAACCTTCATCTGTGACACCACAATTGCACAACCTGTAGGGAACAATAACAATCTTCAGTCTAATTTCAGGATCTACAGCTCAGATAAACAGGTACTTCACAATCAAACAAAAAAGACATAATCCACAACACAATTAATAGCTTCAGTCTAAGGTTCAGACTCGCTTCTATATGGTTCATGAAGGAGTTCATTTAAATCTATAAAAATATTATCTGAATTCTTTATTTTTTTATATTCAGAAGAATCTATTGAAGATTAAACAACATCTTCAATTATCTAACAACCCACTTTATTGTTAATTATTCAACATAGAAGGGAAATGGAGGAAGATACTGACACATTTCTGACACAATCTTACCGTAGTATCTCCAGTTTACAATAAAGATCAATCAGTGCATCAGAGAGCAGATTCACCCCTGTGTCTCCTAGTTTATTCCACGACAGATCCAGTTCTATTAGGTGTGAGCAGTTTGATCTCAAAGCTAAAGCCAGAGCAGCACAACCTTCATCTGTGACTCCACAATCACTCAACCTGTAGAGTAATTCATTTAAACAGTAAAACACAAACAAGATTACAGCACAAACAGTTGTAATCATACATCATCAATATGCAGAAAAAGATGCTTTTAAAGACAGCTCGCATCACATTCTAAGATCTTCTATGATCATCAGCTCTCACACAGACAAAAAAAAAACCCTCCTCCGCTGCTTTAGTAACTGTGTCTCACACACTCTCCACAGTAATGATATTTCATCAAAATGTAATCCTTTTGTGATTTGGTAATAAAGCATATGCTACAATCATAAATGTGATCATGTTTTATCAGTGTAGTGATTGTTGTCAGTGTGACTTACTGAACTGATCTGGATTCTTTAACCACAGGCAGCAGCTTCTGAAGAAGTTCATCTGCTGTATTTTGTGCTCCGACAAACTTTTTTAGATCAAAGACATCCATCTTCTTCTCTGATGTTAACAACACACAAACCAAAGCTGACCACTGTGAAGAGGAGAGTTTGTTTCAGATATTCTTGGATCTCCCGCATCAGTGAATTATCACCTAGTTCATTCAGACAGTGGAACAGATTGATAGATCTCTCTGGAGAGCGACTCTTTCTGATCTTCTTTTTGATGTACTTAACGGTTTTATTTTTTTTGTAGAAACAACTTTCTGTCTGTGTTAGTTGTCCTCGTAAGAGAGTCTGATTTGACTCCAATGAGACACCCAGAAGAAAACGCAGGAAAAGATCCAGATGTCCATTCTTACTCTTTAAGGCCTTATTCACAGCTGTCTTATGCAGGTGAGATATTGAATTATATTTCTTCTGGTTTAAAACTTTGGAGAAGGGACTTTGTTTGGTTTGGTAAAACACATTTATGTTGTCATTTGTAAAGGAAAAGTGTGCATATAGAGCTGCTAGATGTTCCTGGATGCTAAGATGAACAAAGCAGAAGACTTTCCCCTGAAACAAGACCAACTCCTCTCTGAAGATCTGAGTGCACAATCCTGAGTACAATAATGCTTCTGTCACATCAATGCCACACTCTCTCAGGTCTTCCTCATAGAAAATCAGGTTGCCTTTTAGAATCTGTTCGAAAGCCAGTTTCCCCAGTTTGAGAATAATGTCTTCATCCTTAATTTTCTTCTCATAGTCCTTCTCATGTTTGATGTTGGTCTGAATGATCAGGAAGTGTGTGTACATTTGAGTGAGAGTCTTGGGAATCTCTCCACTCTCTGCTTTACTCAACATCTTCTCTAGAACAGTGGCTGAGATCCAGCAGAACACTGGGATGTGGCACATGATGTGGAGGCTCCTTGATGACTTCAGGTGTGTGATGATTCTGGCAGCCAGACTCTGATCACTGATTCTCTTCCTGAAGTATTCCTCCTTCTGTGGATCATTGAAGCCTCGTACCTCTGTCACTCGATGGACACACTCAGAGGGAATAAGATCAGCTGCTGCTGGTCTAGAGGTGATCCAAATGAGAGCAGAGGGAAGCAGATTCCCCACAATGAGGTTCATCAGCAGCACGTCCACTGAAGCTGGTTCACTTATATCACAAAAACTCACATTGCTCTGAAAATCCAGATACAGGCGACATTCATCCAGACCGTCAAAGATAAACAACACTTTATATTTATAACTGGATATTTCAATTTCTTTTGTTTCAGGGAAAATAACATGAAGAAGATCTAAAAGACTGAGTGTTTTGTTCTTCATCAAGTTGAGCTCTCTAAAAGAAAGTGGAAATATGAGCTGGACATCCTGATTCTCTTTCCCTTCAGCCCAGTCCACAATGAACTTCTGCACAGAGACTGTTTTTCCAATGCCAGCGACTCCCTTTGTCAGCACAGTTCTGATGGCTTTGTCTTGTCCAGGTAAAGGTCTAAAGATGTCATTGCATTTGATTGGTGTGTCCTCTGTTGCTGCTCTCCTGGATTGTGTCTCAATCTGTCTCACCTCATGCTCATTATTGATCTCTCCACTTTCACTCTCTGTGATGTAGAGCTCTGTGTAGATCTCATTCAGGAGTGTTGTGTTTCCTTGATTTGCTGTTCCTTCATACAGACACTGAAACTTCTTCAGCAGATTTAATTTGAATTTGCTTTGGAAAAATCGACATATTAAATTACAAAATTGATAATTACATATGATCAAATTACAGAAGAATTAAAGAGGTAAAAATGATAGAAAATTAACCTTAACCAATCAAATAATAAAGCAATGTCACACATGCATCAGTGTGATGGGGTCAGTAGATGTTAGTCAAACATCAGGACTGAAACTTGAATTCTGCCCTGTATGCATTATTTGTTGCATGTTGGTGATCTCTTATGGTGCGTTCACACCGGACGCGAATGAAGCGGCAAGCGTGAATGATTTACATGTTAAGTCAATGCAAAGACGCGAATAGCCATCCTGCGTCGCGAAACGCGCAAATGAGGCGGCGCGAGTTGAGCGTTTCAAGCGTTTGCTGCACCATTCGCGCGAAACGCGCAAGTTCAAAAATCTGAACTTTGGTGAAAATTCGCGCCGCATTAACCAATCAGGAGCTTGCTCTAGTAGTGACGGAGGCAGAAATCTGAAACAACAATGGAGGACAAAATCACTGTTGCTGTCTGTGGTTACTCGGAGCTGTTCCATACATCTTTGTACTTTTATAGAAACGGGAAAAAAAAGGATCTTGTTTGGAAGAAAGTGAGTGAAGAGGCCGGACAATCTGGTAAGTTTAAAAAAAACGCTCTTTACTCAATTTGACCTACATATATATACATATATATATATATACATGTTCAAGTGTCCAACTACGCTCGAATAGCGCGATTCATTCGCGCATGTCGCGTCCGGTGTGAACGCACCATTAGTCTCTCTAAAGACATATACCTCAAATCAGTTGATGTGTGTTTAAATTTCACTGGCTCCCTCATAGACCCATCACTTGATCTCTCCTTGTGGAATTGACTTTAATGGAATAGACACAATAGAATACAGATAACTGATTAGACACAAGAAGGATTCACATAGTTGATATTATCTCTCTATATATATAAAAAAGAGAATATCTATCTTGACTGAAATGTTGCACCTCAGATCAGTTGATTTCGGTTTTCCCCCAAATTTTACTGGCTCTCTCATAGACCCATCACTCCATCTCTCCCTGTGAAATTGACATTAATGGAATAGAGACAATAGAATAGAGATTAGACACAAGAAGGATTCACATAGTTGATATTATATCTATATACAGGTGCATCCCTGGTAATTTAGTCCCCCTTTTCACCCAACTACGACACCCCTGCAGAAGACAAACATTGACACCTTTCACAAGGAGGGTAAGCCATAAACATTCATTGCCAAAGAAGCTGGATGTTTACAGAGTGCTGTATCCAAGCATGTTAACAGAAAGTTGAGTGGAAGGAAAAAGATGCACAACCATCTGAGAGAATTGCAGCCTTGAGAGGCTTGTCAAACAAAATAGATTCAAGAATTTGGGTGAACTTCACAAGGAATGGACTGAGGCTGGGGTCAAGGTATCAAGAGCCACCACACACAGACAGGTGTGTCGTATTCCTCTTGTTAAGCCACTCCTGAACCAAAAATACAGATGAGCTGAAGGCCACTGTCATAGAAACCTAGGCTTCCATACCACCTCAGCAGTGCCACAGACTGATCACCTCCATGCCATGCCGAATTGAGGCAGTAATTATCCATTAAAGGATTGTTAGGCTGCATTAATTAGGTCAACCGGAACCGAAAACACTTCCCATAACACCTGATGTACTCATTGCATTGTAAGAAGACTGGCATCTACGCTAATATTAGTCTGTTTCATTCTTATTCCGAGGTCACCGTAGCCACCAGACGCAGCCTGTATCCGGATCAGATGGTCACTGCAGTCCCCTGGATCCAGTCCGTACCCAGCTTAGATCATGGATCACCACCTGGAGATGACTTCAATAGCCCTGAATGTCAACCAGATGAGCTACAGAGACGGATCATCAATGAAGACCTCGCCAACCTAGACAGCCACTGGCGCTACACCACAGGAACCTGATGAGTTCTCTACAATCTGACATTGGTACAAACTGCTGGTTTTGTCTGGCCAGAGGAGAACTGGTCCCCCGACTGAGCATGGTTTCTCCCAAAGTTTTTTTTCTCCATTTCTGTCACCTGTGGAGTTTTGGTTCCTTGCCGCTGTCGCCTCTGGCTTGCTTAGTTGGGGACACTTTCCAGCGATATCGTATACTATTCGAACTGAACTAGATGATGAGATCACTGAATTCATTGATGAACTGCCTTTAACTGAAAATTGATTATTTACAATAATGCGTTACTTACACACTATTGTTCTGTTTAAATACTGTGCAGTTGCTTTGACACAATCTGTATTGTTAAAAGCGCTATATAAATAAAGGTGACTTGACTTGACTAATTAAAGCAAAAGGAGCCCCTACCAAGTACATATACAGTAAATTAACATACTTTCCAGAAGGCCACTTATGAACTATTCTAATTTGTTGAGATAGTGGATTGGTGGGTTTTGTTTAATGTGAGCCAAATCATCACAATTAAAAGAACCAAACACTTATGTCTGTTCGGAGACTTTTGACTGGTAGTGTGTATATCAAAACAAGAAGATTTATCTTGACAGAAATATTGTACCTTAAATCAGTTGATTTCTGTTTTCCCATAGATCTCATAGACCCATCACTCCAACTCTTCCTGTGGAATTGACATTTATAGAATAGAAATAGATTAGACAAGAAAAAGTAATAGAGTTGACATTATATCTATATGGAATACCTATATAGACAGAAATTTTGTACCTCAGATCAGTTGATTTGTGTTTTCTCCTAAATTTTACTGGCTCTCTCATAGAACCATCTTTCTTCATGGACACAGACTCCAGTGAGTTTGATTTCTCTCTCTGGGATTGACTTTAATACATTACAGGCATTAGAACAGAGCAGACATAATAGAGTTAAAAGTTCATATAGTGATTTTACATGCAGAAAAGCTTCAGAAATGTTAAGTGATAGCATTGCACAATGATTATATCACTCATCTGTCCATTTATTTATTGACATGCATCTTTTAATTTAAGGCAATATATATGGACCATGTTTTAGACAGTCAGGGTCCAAATTTTATTTCAGTCCCACAATATGACAGAGAAAACCACTAACATCATCTCATCAACCACTGGCAAACACTATGTGACATTACATATAATGTATTTCAAAAAACTTTATTGTTATTCAAATAACTTTATTATATAAAAATAATATGAGTTTGATGTACCTGCATCCTGAAGAAAGATCTTCATCGCTGAATGCTTCTTTGTCCTCCATGAGTCATTCAGTCAGAAACATTGATTCACTGAAATACAAGAAATATTTAAATTCACTTTGTAATTTACTTGAACTTTACACTGTAACTAACTTGAATATTTTTTCCAAGTTGTTTGCTGTTTGAAATACTAAACTGTAAACAGAGAGGAAACATTATAAGTGATTTACCAATCATTTTTTAAGAACATAAGGCTTACGTGTTCAACCCCAAAAATCAATGATATGCCTGATATGATTGAGAAATTAATATTCTTTCAAGTACTTCATGTTTAAGTTTTTAAAATACTCCAAGAAAGCCTTTCATGGTTACTAATGACAAAGGCACATGAAAGCAGTTCACTTGACTAATGCTCACTCACCTTCATAAAAATGTTGTTTACCACAGGTTCCTGACATATTTGTAGATTTTCCTAAAGTGTTTAATCCCTCCACGTAAATTCCTGTAGATGCAACTAGAAATATTACTATTAATCACTTTGATGCTTGGTATTGAATGAGCACTGTGCTACGTCCGAACAGTTTGCATTATTTTATGTATAATCATTTTACTGTATTAATTAATTTGAAATCATTTTCTTTCTTTTTTTTAAATCATCTTAAATGTTCTTAATTTAGTTTTTATTGTTGTGATTATTATTTTAAATTTTTATGCTATTGTGATTTTAATTCCTTTTTATGTACAGCACTTTGAATTACCATTTTTTATGAAATGTGCTATATAAATAAACTTGCCTTGCCTTGCCTTGGTTTTTGCGAGTTAAACAAAAGTATGTCCTGGTGTAAAACTTCTTCTGTTTGCAAAAGTTGCCAATCCTGTTTTTAAAAAAAATCCAGCTCATCCAGTTCAGCTCTTAAACAGTTTGGTTATGAGAAATAAACTAGTACCTCACTAGTTTTTAACAGTAAACATTTAAAGGCTTTGCGATTTTTAATCTCATGAATATTAATTATGCATGCTTATTTTTTTTATTTTTTTCAGAGATGAGTCTATTTACTAATTTCAAATAAAATATTATTAATGACAACATTATATTAAGAAATACAAAGAAACACATAGCAGACCTTTTTTCGGTCATAAAACTAGCTCTCAATACACCATGATTTAATTTAGTAACTATTTGAGGTCATTTTATTTTTCCATTTTAATTTCACATGTCTGGTACAAATATCATTTAATGTATGGAGATTTTTTTTTCTTTCTGTTATTTACCCAAAGAGAAGAGAAGTAAAATGTGACAACACGCCACATAGGTAGGGCATGTTGTAATATAACCATTTGACAGCTAAAATCGATTCAGTTTATTATTATTTTTTAAATGTACAAGACAAAAATATTTACAGATAATTTTATTTTTTACTAAATTTTAGGTAATTAATACTATTTTGGATTTTTTTACAGTAAACAAATCAAATCTGAAGCAATGCGGGTTAAAACAAAGAAAACAGACGCAGACAAACACTCAGACGTTCAACATTACAAAATGATAGAAACGACAAGACAAAATGACATTTCTTATAAAAAGTTGTCTAGTTAAAATGGCTCAGTTTCCACTATAAGTTAAAGGGCTCATAAAAAATACTCTAAAAAATATCTCTAGTATATGCACTTGTGTCTGCTTTAAATCTTAAGTCTGGGAAATGTAGAAAAAAAGAAAAAAAAAAGAAAAGAAATAATAATAATAAAAAAAATTAAATCAAACTGTTTTATATGTTAATTCATATGTAAACTAGAAGTGATTTGTTGGTTACCTTATGTTTTTAGTTGTGAATGTTGGAATGACTACAAATAATTCACCAAGCCGTATCAATATTTAAATTTTTTTTTTTCAATTATTTAACCTATATGTCCACATACCCATATAATGATATAAATTAAAGTAATTCATTTTTTTAAGTTCTTCTTGTTTCAGTTTTTAAAATACGTCTAGAAAGCCTTTCTCCATAGTAACTCAAGTTAATGAAGAATGCAGCACACTTGACTAATGCTCACTTACCTTCATAAACAAATTACTATAGTTTACCACAGGCTCCCAACATTTGCATAGATTCTCATAAAGTGTTTCTTCACCACGTAAATTCCTGTAAAGGGAACTAGAAATACTACTGTTAAGAACTTAGTGCTTAGTTTTTGTGATTTAAACAATCGTATGCTCTGGTGTAAAATGGCGCACAAAAAAACAATACAAACTCTTTCACTTCTGGCAAATGTTGCCAATCCTGTTTGAAGAGGAAAACCCCAGCACATTTAGTTCAGTTCATAAACAGTCTGGTTATGAGTGAGAGATTAGAACCTCACTAGTCTTGATCAGTAAGCTTTTAAAGGCTTTGAAATGTTTTATCTCACGAATATTAATTATGCAAAAATACAATTCTTTTGGATCCGAAGATTCAAGTATTTAGAAATCTTTTAATTTCAGTAGCACATACCTATTTTTCTGGCAGGTTCTATTTACACAGTGATTTATTTTAGTCACTAGAGTTTAGAAGGAGAGCATGACACAACCAAACACTATTTGGTTTTCCCAGTTTGTGTAAATTCATTCATAATGTCATCATTCATAATATTTTTTATTTCCCCATATTAAGTTCACATATACTAGGTACATTAATAGTTACTTTTTTTTAATGCAGATATTTTTTTTTCTTTATCCTAAGAGAAGGGAAGTGACATGTGACAACATGCCCCCGTAGACCATTTGAGATCTTAAATTCTTAGCTAATCCAATTTAAAATAGGTCAAGATAAAATACTTGTGTCATAAAAAAACAATCAATATAACAAACAAACAAAAAACAAAACAGATAAACACACATATATACCCTTCCCAAAACAGAAAACAAATAACCTGGTAGAATAAGCCCTACCTGTGTAACTTGGATTTAAGCCAGTTAGTTAAACAACCAAACAAAAAATAACTAGAGATTTTTAAGTCTTTATTTTAAATAATCACTTAAAACAGATATGGAAAAAAATGTCAGTATAATTCTTCAGTTTAATTACAAAAGAAACATTTTCTATAAATAGATTCCTTTTTGGTCATATCAAAAGGATTTTTGAATTTTGGCACAATTTATTCCCTACATAATAGTGATATGGTTACTACTAAAAAATTAGATAAATTTCATTATGCTAGCATGTTTGGAAACTTTTAAAACGTGTCTTACAATGTGCCCTGCGTTAGGTGTCCCCCTGAACCATGTCACCCAGACATATCAAACACTCGCCAGTGTCCTGTAACAAAACATCATCTACAAAAAGATAAATCATCACAACATCACTATCAGCATCAGAAAATCTTAGAACAGCAGTAGTCAGCTGATGACACATGAGGGCAATGATATACAACAGCTTTAACTCTGTTTGAGAGCAGAAACAAGATTGCAAGAACAGCCAGAGATTCAGCTCAACAGAAAGAGAGTGATAGTTGTTCTTACCGTTATAATGGAGTCTGGGTTTGAAGAAACACATAAGAAAATGAACATTTATTTCATCAGAACAGACAAACTTTGAGCAGATGGAACAGTCAAATCCAGCTGAAACAAACAGAAGCGATAGAAATTCATTTCATAATCATATTTTTCATATTATTTGGAGATAAAACAAACATATTTATTTAGTATACTTTAAATCTATACAAAATCTGTCTACGTTCCTGGATTTAGGAAATTTAGGAAAGCTAAGAAGAACCGTTGAGTTCAAGAGAAGGTTTTGAAATACCCAATGCTATAAAGCACAAAGCTGCATGACCAAACCACGGTGGAAATGTGGGTGGTTACGCTTAGTTGATCATGAAACACTATCCCCAAATTTCTTGCTGTCCTGGTTGGTGTTAGTGTTGTCAATCCCAGTTGAACAGTGATGTTGTGCTTAACTAAAGGGATGGCAGGGATTACAAGGAGCTCCATCTTTGCAAGGTTGGGCTGGAGGTGATGCTCCTTCATCCAAACTGAGATACAGGCTGACACAGTGAGTTCATCAGGTTGAATTTACAAATTACAAGAGTTAAAAGAAGGAGTGTGCCTTTATAATCTTTCTCAGTGTGGATGTGCACATGGAGAAAAAGAGGGGAGCGAACACAGAATCATGAGGCACCCCAGTAATTAGCTGATGTGACACTTTTTCTTCATCAGGAAACCTTTGATTATTTGTCTATGAGGTGAGATTTAACCCACTGAAGCACCATAACTGTAATGTCCAAGTCGAAATTGTGGACAGATGTATCTGGTAGTTTACAGTGTCAAAGGCAGTCGTGTCCATTCGGTTAAGGACTGATGATATTGAGTTTTGCTCTTTCCAGACATGAAGTATCAGCAACAGACAGCATGAATGTGGAGTGTCTGTTTTAGAAAGTAGGTTGCTCTGTAAGAGAAAAGCAGAGAGGTGATTCACTACTCTTTCAAGGGTTTTGACAGAAAAAGGAGAACAGAGACTTGTATAGTTTTCAACTGCTATAGAATTGAGCGTTGTTTTTTGAGCAGTTGGGTTACCTGAGCCTGCTTAAATGCAGTGGGAAAGTTGCCAGTAATGAAAGATGTGTAGAAGCAGGAGGTGAGGTGTGAAGGGCTTGCTGAAATCAGTAAACCGAACACAAAGTCTGGTGTGTGTGGTTTTTTTTTTAAATCTACAATAAATAAATGCTTCTTCTATAGAGGAAAAACACAGATGCAGGCATAAATGGAATAACACTCAAGGTATATTAGCAAAATCCTTAAGACAAAGAAACAAACAATAAAAACTAGTAGTCCAGTAACGGTGAAAATTATTGTCCATTAGGATTAGTCCACACAGTTCTTAGTCCTTAAACAAAAATTAAGATGATATCTCAACACACACACAAACAAACAAACAAACAACAACATAAGAAGAAAGGCCAAAGGTATTTAAAAATATCCAAATCTTCTCTTAAGTACCCATGGATTATATAGTCTAGAAACATATAAAAAAGTAATCCTCCAGAACAAGCAGAGTTTTCAACCATAGCATGTGCTCTCAGAGTTTGAGCTGCTATGTTTTCTCCAAGTTTGCTTGCATCTACCAACTCCAGCAGGCTTTCCTCTGTTCAGGTGCTCAGCTGTCAAAAAAAGTCCTCCTTCCTACTACAGCAAATCATCAAAATAAAATAAATATCCTGTTAGCTTACCAGTTTATAATCATCAGTGAACTTAAATTTGGGCTTAAAATATAAAGAGTTAGTCATGTACACTTCAACAGAAATCTACCAATTTTTAGTTTTTACTAAAAGGTTGTAGGATGGTTGACACCAAAAACTTGAGACATTGATCTCTGTGTAGAGAGAAAAAGAAGAAAGAGTTTATTTTTCTTCCGATTTTGTCTTCTCTCCATTAGTTGCTGGTTCGTTATAGAATCTAAGCTTCTACAACTTCAATATAGTGTTTGTTTTTAAATCCTTAAACGGGTTGACTCCAGCATATTTTGATGCTTTGTGAAACATCACACATCTGCTAGATTCTTTAGGTCTTCTGATCATTAACTTTTCAACAATTCCCAGATCTAGATTTAACATTATTTTTAGTGATCTCCGACTGGCAAAGTCAAACATCATTAGTGCCGACTTGAATAACAATCTTACTGAATTTGCGTTTAGCATCAGCCAGCACTCTTAAATTTGCCAAGATATCAGGCGCTCTGGCTTCCGGTAAACATTGGACTATGGTGGCTGGAGTCTCTATTTTCATGTTCCGTACAATAGCACTTTCATCAGGTTTCTCAGTGGGTGCTTCACTGAGTGGGGAGAACGTGTTTGATGTTCTGATCGGAAAGGAAGAGTGGTGTTTTGACCCGCGACTATGCCATCTCACAGTCACCCAGTTGCCCTGCTGCACGGGCGTTGTTACCGGAACCGAACAATGTACAGGGCTTTCTGAGCTAGTCGCATCCAAAACCATATTTAAGGCCCTCACATTCTTACTATCCTCTATTAAAGTTTGGATGTGTGTCTCTAGTTCTTAAATCTTCTCTGTCAGCCTAGCTATTTCCTTGCATTTATCACATGTATAACGCTCACTGCCGACAGAGATAGATAAGCTATACATGTGGCAGGTGGTGCAGACAACAATAGCAAGAGAAGAAGCCATTACTCACCGTTTTTGTAGAATGGTTCCAACTTACCACTGTTGTTTTGATGAACTCTTGAAGAGAGGGATGAGAGGAGGAACAACGGAGTGAATAGGACGTAAAAGGAATCCCGATTTGCAAGCTAATCGGCTAACATAGTGCCATAGTCTTAAACTTCATTCTGACATCTAATGTGAGCCAGTAGATTGAGATCCAGAAGGGTGTGAGATGAGTCCTCTTTCACTGATTAAAGATTAGATGTGGATGAGGTGCTGCGCAGTGGCTCTAAAGAAAGACTGAAACCACTAATGTACTGTACCTGTGATGCCTAAGTAAATATTTTTGTTTCCCTAATCTGAACCATCTCATGTAGACAAACCTCAGTATCCATCTATCTATAGAAATGTTGTACCTCAGAACAGATGATGTGTGTTCTCCAGTAATTCTAGTGGTTTGTTCATAAACCGGTCACTCCTCATGGACACACAGCTGAATTCTGGTGAGTTTAATCTCTAACCGTGGCATCAACATTCATTTGGCTTTTACATCAATAAACCTCACACTTTGTTCCTAAACTATTTCTTAGCACAACAATATGAGAAAACCACTCAAAACAAATGAATTGCAAACTCTCAGAACACCATGTTGTGTGACATACAATGCCCTTTATATAACATAAAATTATTTGAAGTCTCTTAAGTACCTGCATCCTGGAGAAAAAATCTCCATTGTTGACTGTTTTTGTATCCTCCATGATTTGCTCAGTCTTTATGGGGCCCCCAAACACTCCTCAGTTGAAATCATGGGGCCCCCAATAATCGTCAACACTCTTCTCCACTTTACTGCGACTGCCCTGGATAAGAAACACCAAAATACAAATATTTTTTCATTTATTTTGGTATTTTGTATCGACTCTCTATATTGACAATTAAACAGACATATCAGCATACAAACTCAATAGTCCATCTAACAATAAATAACTTAATTAATAAAGAAAATTATGAAAACAAAATAACAAGCATGTTTTAATGTTTTTTTACAGTGTTTTAAGGATACCATAGGTTAATGCGGAAGTCTCTTTCAAACGCTTCATCTGAACACTTACTCACTTTATCAAAATATTAGGCAACTAGACACAGGCGCTCAAAATGTACATGGTTTCCTATCAGCTGCGTGCACATTGCTGCATAAGCAACTAAAACAATCACTATTATCCATTCTAAAAGACTTTTTTTCACAATTAAAATAATCTTAAACTCAGATTTAAGATGTAGCAGGTAAAGCAATTTACTTTCACTTTCATTGCTGGCAGCAAGAGAAAAAACCTGGCCTGGACTACAATAAACATTTAAGACCTATATGATATTGGAGCTGTTGGTACTGTAATTTTACAATGGGCAGGTTTGCTGCGGTCTGAGCGTGAGTGCGATTGTTCTTGTCGCCTTCTGTAGCGTTGGTCTGGTTTCAGACTAACACAACAGGAGGAAATGTATTTTGTTGAATATTATTTCAAGTTTTATATACACACTGGAAAAAAATAATAACATCAGTTCAATGATTGAAAAAAATCTGTAAAGAAATAGCTATTCAAAGGTGCATCTCAAGTGTAATTTCAAAAGTCTTCTACATTAATATCTTTTCAATTAAATTAAACTCTTCTTTTGGTTGAAAAAAAAATCCATTCATCAAAGTCCTGTTGATGAAATTGATGAGCCCTTTTCTGCTGGTCTGCTTTTATAAAAATATCTGTAAAAAAAAAAAAAAAAAAAAAAAAAAAACTGTGTGTGTGTGTGTGTGTGTGGAATAGGCTATGAAATTGTTTAAGTAAAATAGGACCTGGAATTTATCTCAATTCAGAGAAATGTCCCTAAATCCACTCTAATTGTGGAAAGTATCTAGCATCGGACCTTTTTTAACTTTAACCTGTGGGATCTTCTGGTCATATCAAGTCAGTCAAGTCACCTTTATTTATATAAAGTTTTAGGAGATCATTGACATTTCTGGCAGCAACCTGAACGTACCATAGTCTTAAACTAAACTTAAACTAAACACTTAAACTACTGTTCAAAAGGGGCGTGACATGAGTCACCTTTTGCTGATTGAAGTGCCATCTCATTCTGGATGATCTGCAAAGGCTTGGTCATGTACATTTCCAAAATACCATTGCAATGCTCCAGTCTGGAAATGACGAGCTTGGATGAGGAGCTGCGCAGTGGCACTGAAGTAAGATTGAAGCCACCTATGATGCCCGAGTCAGAAAGGGTTGACAAGAGGATCTGTTGGTTTACAGTGTCAAAAGCAGCAAAAAATTACAGTAGGATAAGATGAAAGAGAAAGTGACGGGGCTGTGGTGAAGGAGTGCCAAGAGAACATACAGTAGGTAACATCAGTACTTCCAGTATCTGACAATGGCTAATATAGCACTGCAGTACTTGTCTATGTTTTTGCTCTGTGGACTTGCGTAGACCAGAGTAGGTCTTTTGCTGCTGCTTCTGTACTGCTTGCTAAAAAAAGTACTACCTCACTGATCGCTTCACCTCCTCCATTAACAGCTCAAAGGCTAAAAGGATCAAGTGAATCATTTGGATAGCTCTAAACTAGCAAAACTGAACTAACCTTACTTTAACAGGCTTGAAAGTGCAGTTCAAACTTCAGGTCAACAATACACAAAACACAAACCAATGCATAAAGTTTAATTACAGTTATACATAAGCTACAAATCCATATTGAGGAGTGCAGATTTTTATTTTTATTCCTTTTTAATTAATTGCTTAAATACAGATTTAAATTTTCAAATACAATTGGTAATATTATGATTTGGTACAAGAATAAATATTTCTGAAGAAGAAACAAAAGGTTTCTTTGTTTGACTCTTGATCAAGGATTAAATCATTCTGGAAAGTTACACAAACATAACAAACATGCATGTGTGATGGTGACTATGGGTATGTGTCTGTTGATTCTGTTGAATGTGATTTCTGTCTGTAGAGGCTATTTGTTCACCATCAGCTGATGCAGAGAAGGTCAGACTAACATCTAAAACCTGTAAGTGAAACAAAGACTTAGACCACCACTTTAGAATAACTAAAACAAACTATTTGCACTATTAGTCAAATATAATAAACTAACCCTTTGACATGATTTGTTAAAAGTTCTTTTTAACCATTTTGACTTTGATGTTGCATCCAAATCAACATGAATGATGACCCTTGACCCTTATCCATAATCCTGCATAAATGTGATTTTTCTGTACTTGGGTTAGTTTTATTTATAACAACAAAAGTAATAAAAATATTTACCATCATCTTTCAATTGACATTTTCTGAAAATACATGACTATGTTTATTTGTGATCAAATAATGGAAATATTTCCTAGGGTTTTTTTACATGACAGGAACAAACATGTTTAAATGCAGCTTTATTGTGATCATTCACTAAGAAGTGTTGTTAGTTTTACTGCTATTATACCCCAATGCACAATACAAATGATGAACTCACAGTAGGTGTATTACTGACCACTGTTGTAATCTACTGAAGTCAAACACTAAACGCATTTCTATGGATGTACTAGATAGTTATTCTGCGCTGTGATGAAATTGAAATGTGATAATGGCACTGTAAACGAGGTTGCCATTCATGCCAGCTCTAGATGAAGATAAGTAGCAGAGACTGGTGGCCTAAATATTGGCTAAATCTTTTTGCATGAGTGTGCATGTAAATAGTCCGTAATAAAAGTGAAATACTTAAGTCATACTATAAACAAAATCAAACTCTTCTTAAACATGTCTGTAAGTAACTATAGCCAAGAAAGTAAACTAAGAGAAACTGTATCAACTTTCTATTATAATTCAAACAACATCACTACTCACTTAAGCATTTCCAGTTTATAATGTGGATTTTCCTTCAGATCAGAGAGCAGCTTCACATCTGAGTGTCTTAATTTATTTCCAGTCAGATCCAGTTCTCTTAGGTGTGAGGGGTTTGAACTCAGAGCTGAAGCCAGAGTAGCACAACCTTTATATGTGACACCACAATCACTCAACCTGTAGAGAACAATTTAATTCATTCAAGTCATTAAGAACAGATTATTAATTTTAATAACAGCCTGGCAGGAGAATTAATATCTTCTGGAAGACATGCATTACAAAACAGACAATACCATTAAACAGAACAAAACATTTACAGATGAAGGTAAAAGCACTCACCAGTATGTTTTTAAATGCAAAGACTGAAATATTTGTCTCTAGTTTCAATAGTTTCTGTAGCACATTCCAATCATTTACGGCAGCAAATTTAAAAGCTCAAATACCATAAGTACACTAAAAAAAATGCTGGGTTATTTGTTTAACCCAAATGCTGGGTCAGCATGTTGGGTCACTTTATTGGGTTATTTTTAATATTGTACCCAGAAGCTGGGTAGTTTATCTGTAACTAACTAGTTTTAATGTTATTAAAACTGCTCTGTGCCTGTTTTAAAACTTCATCTTATGTCTACAGCATACAGAATGGTATCGTCTGCATATAGGTTTTCTGGCTACAGATATTATGTAAATTTAGAACAGGGTTGAAGACACAGCCCTAAGGGAACCTCTTGGTTAATTGTTAATGGTTCAGATAATTGGTGATCAATCTTTACACACTGGGATCTGTTAAATAGTTAGAGCACCAAGAAAGGGTGATTAAACACACATCTGGATAACAAAATAGAATGATCAATTGTATTTTGGATGCCATCCTTTGTTTTGTTTGTAAAAGCATCATCTGTAAGTTAATTCTAAGTTACATAATACTTGATTATATATGTGATAAGCATTTCAAAGCTTTCATTTGATGTGATTCTAGTAATAGCCATTAGCTGTTAGCCTAGCCTTTATTGGATATGGTGATGATTTAATTCTACTTTGATAAAGCAACTTGTCTATACGAATTAATATCTGTATTCATTGCTATTTTTAGTTATTTGTTCATCTTATTTTTGCAAATTGATTACATCAGTATATCTGAGCCTGTAAGTATCACAGCTACGTGCATTTTGATTATTGTTTGTATGTTGTTTTTTTTTACAGTTTTACTCTTAATCCATAATGTACACCTCGCTGGCATCTTATTAAACGAGAAACTAAGATGAATTTTGACTCTTCGAGTTTGGCTGACTGTTGAATTGCATTCATGAATGCAACGAGAACAGTACAATAGATACCATTCATAACTTTTACAACTGCTGTAGTACAACTAAATGATGAGCAAAAACCACAAATGACTTAAGATAAGATGTTTTGTATTTAAAAAATCCTGTCAATTGCTTTTAAATTAATTTCTCCATCACTTTTGCAACACAAGACAAAACTGAGACTGAATATAAATACAATTTTTTTTTTTTTTTTTGTATTTATACAATCTTACCGTAGTACTTCCAGTTTACACAGAGGATCTTTCAGTCCAACAGAAAGCAGATTCAGTTCTGGTGCTCCAAGTTCATTTCCAGACAGATCCAATTCTCTCAGGTGTGAGGAGTTTGATCTAAGAGCTAAAGCCAGAGCAGCACAACCTTCATCTGTGACTCCACAATAACTCAACCTATAGAGAACAATGACACTCTTTAGTCTTACAGCTCAAATAAGCAGGAACTTCTCTATTAGAAAGAGAGACTAAATCCATGACACAATTAACAGGTCCAGTCTATGGTGATGTTATAGGCCAAGTATGGTAACCCATACTTAGAATTTATGCTTTGCTTTTCACCCATACAAGTTCCTGCACACACACTGTAAACAAACACCCAGAGCAGTGTGCAGAACCGGGGAGCAATTGCATGTTCAGTGCCTTGTTCAAGGGCATCCCAGTCTTGGGTAATCAGGATGGAAGTAGAAATGCATTGGCATGGTTATCAATTTGGAGAAGTAACTGTAATAGGGCTGGAAAAACAAATCAATGCATCGCAAATCGAGAAATGATTCTGCATCGATTCTAAGATGCATGAATGCATCACAATTCTCTCTTGAATTGATTCTGAGCTTTGTTTTTAACAGCAGATGGCACTGCATGCTTTAGAAAATGGAAAGGTATCACATCAATCTCATTTAGTATGGGGCACCATAAGGCCAACTCGATTTCAACCAAGGGGGAACCCTCCCACAACCCCCAAGAATTTCAATAAAAGATTTAAGAGCCTTTAAACTGGTCTGAGTCCTGGGCAACGCTGTGTTATAATCTGACCCTAAGTACAGTTCATACATTTTCTGACCATCTACCAACCATATTTTTGTAAACCATCTGAATCTGTAAAATATATGACTTACATTCATATTTATTTTTGTCCATAAACTCAAAATTAAAGCCAACAAAAACAGTGTAAACACATTTAAAACTTGTTTACAACTCAAGAGTAAGCAAAAGCCATTGCTTATTACACCACTTCTCACAATTTTTAAATTCTCAAAAAAAAATCTAAAAAAATTTACATTTTTAAAACGTAATTGCAGTTGATGTTAAAAGCTCTTTCCACATCTTTTCTGTAAATGTTATCTTACCTTAAGTTACTGGGGGGAAAAAGGGAAACACAGCGCTATATGATACGCGGTGTGGCAAAGTTAATGTGCACTTTACTAGCACTGTGATGCATGCAACCAAGCAAACTTGCAGACACGGCAAATATCAATTTTAGTAGGGTTTACATTATTTGAAGACACATTAACATCACTGCTGAACAACTAAGCTACACTGCTACCTTCAATAAATTCTTCTTTTCAGAAGAACTTTAGTCAAGTTTTCTTTTTGTGTATTAGAGAAATCAAATACAGTGTTGAGCCACTCAACAACTGCTCAACCAAAAACAGTGCAGCCCCTAACTACAAAGGCCACTCTGTTCTTCTCCTGTTCTTCTCTTATTCAGTTCATCAGACAATTACTTGCATTTTGTGTAGAAATTGATAACTTTATGTGTTGTAAATCTGACAGATATGATTCTCTGAATTGCAGTGCAAACTACTGTAACATGGCGACATCCATCACGCATTATAAATCAACTAATAAGATCATTATAAAGGTTTGTAAATGACAAAAGACATTCACTTACACGTATTTGAGAATCAGAATATCAGACAGGTAATCACACTTAAACTAAATAAAAATAAAAATAAAAAACAGAACTTTTGTGGATGCGGCATATCATGTCAAGCGCAACACATTGCTATAGAAATAATAAAGTGAAATAAAACCTATTTTGGAAGCGATTAATCACAGTCAATTTTACAGCCCTAATAGAAAGTGTCAGAATAATAATTTATGTAAATACCCCAAAATCCTCAAGACACATCTGTATGACATTTTATGACACTGGAATAAATGCAGGAGGATGTTGAGAGATTCATACACTCTTACCGCAGTATCTCCAGTTTAGAGTGAGGATCCTTCAGCAGATCAGAGAGCAGATTTAGTCCTAAAGCTCCTAATTTATTCATTGACATATCTAGTTCTATCAGGTGTGAGGGGTTTGTTCTCAGAGCTGAAGCCAGAGCAGCACAACCTTCATCTGTAACACCACAATCATTCAACCTGTAGAGAACAATGACACTTTTGAGACTTACAGCTCAGGATCTACAGCTGAGATATGCAGCAATTTCAAAATCAGAATGAGACTTAATCGACAGATTAACAGGTTCAGTCTAAATTTCAGACTACCACTTCTTCATGGGGCTTGAGAGGGTTCAATATCAGTTTTTATTTTATATATTTTTATCAGTTTCATATTTAAATTTCTATATGTGAGTACCACAAACAGACCTCGGAGGGGCAGCGAATAATTCTAAAAAGGATAATAAAAAAAAAGAGAACTTTAGTGTTGGTGATTAAAGGAACAGGGGTTTGAGCCTCCCAGGCTCAAACTATATGCTTTGAAAAAATGGAAAAATACTCTGTAATACACGACTAATAATAATATATAAATAAATATTAATTATTATTTGAATACCTTTTTTGTTGACCTAATTTTTTTCTCATATACTGTACAGGTAAGATGATTCACATTTAAATGTTCATTATTATTTATTAAGCAAGAAAAGTCAACCTCTACTTTGCAATTTTGATTCCATGAATTTAATTGAGATGCTGCATCGCTGATATTATGTGACAGTTGACTGAAACACATATACCATCCCACATATACCACATTATACCAATTCATTGGCTAGTGGCACTTTACCCCACCTGGAGCCTGGAAAGAAGCTATTTCTCCATTTTGCAGAATGAGAGTGAACACCTAGAAGCAATACCAAGCAACCTACACTATATTGCCAAAAGCATTGGGACACTCCCTTCTAACGAACAGGTTTGACTACTGTAATAATATCCATGAGTACAAATCTTAATGTTTAAGCATATACTGGGTATTGTGTGCTTCTAATTTTATAGCAACAGTTTGGGGGAAAAAACCTTTCCCTCTTTGCCATTCACTCTGACGTTACGTCGAGTGACATATTTGGGATCCCAAATACATCTCTCGACGTAACGTCTCTATTCCCTCCTTAAAGGAACGGGGGTTACAAACGTAACCTAGATGTTTTCTATTCTAACATGACAATGCCTCTGTATAAGGCATTTTCATTTGCTTAAACATTAAGATTTGAAGCTTAAACTGTGACAACAAAACAAAAATCAAAACAAAAATGATAATAATAATTACTTTGGAACTTCACATTTTCAAATTACTACATAAACATTAATGTTTTTGCCGCCACCAGAAGCAGCGTTATGTCAGCTTTGATTGTGAAATGCCAATGGCTTTTGTGTCTCGTGACTGATAGTGTCATGTTAAACAACTTTGGGAATATCTTTTTGAATTAGATATGTGTGGGAGCGAGAACATTTTCAGCAATTAAAACCTTATGATTTACTCTGTTCTTCGCATAAAGATACCGGAGGACTTGGAATGCAATGTGACGTGTTTGTAATACTTTTATACTGCTTTTTATAGTCTAAATATGCTCCAAAATATCTATGAAAGTATTCATTTATATAAAATGATTTTGGCTAATTGGCACTGATAAAAAATGACTTAATAGGAACTCTATAGTGAACCTATAGTGCAGTGCACTGGACACAAGCTGTGTGACAACAATCACACTGGGGATGTTCCCATAGTATCAGCAACACAGCATAGAGTGAAAATATGAAAGGGATGCAGTTCTACAGTCTCTAAAACACTGGGCATAGAAATGTGCACTATTTCTTGCAATGATGTCATTTTTTTGCATGCAACCAAGCAAACTTCTGGATGCAGCAAGTATAAACCAATTTTCAGAAAGATTCAGATAATTTTAAGACTGACATGCTAACATTACTGCTGAAGAATTGTGCATGCACTGTTACCTTCAGTTAATTGGTTTCTTTGGTTTGCCTATTTTATGTATTAGAGAAATCAAATGCAATGACAAAACACTTAATGACTGCTTAGTCCATGGTGTAGACCTGCTTCTACATGGTAATTTCAATATCATATAAAATGCCAGAATCATTTAAGTTTTATATAAATACCCCTAAATCCTCAACACATCTGTATGATATATAATAGTTGTCGCTTTCACATCATCATAAATATAGAACAATTACGTCAACACTTTGTGAAGAATGTAATAAAGATTAAAACAACATCTTCAATTATATGACATGATGCTTTAAATTTTCATTTTCATTTTGTTCATAATGACCATAGGAGTAAAATGGAGGAAAATGTTCATTAATAGAATCTTACCGCAGTGTTTCCAGTTTACAGTGAGGAGCCTTCAGGCCATCAGAGAGCAGATTCAGTCCCAAGTCTCCTAGTTTATTCATTGACAGATCCAGTTGTATCAGGTGTGAGGGGTTTGATCTCAGAGCTGAAGCCAGAGCTGCACAACCTTCATCCGTGACACCACACTTACCCAACCTGTGGAGAACAATGACAACCTTCTGGATTTGCATTCTCAGTTGGGCCCAAAAACACTTCTCCCCAGTTGTGACACCATTGGCAGAGTCAGTGCCAGAGCCCTCCTCGAACATCAAAACCTTGATGTTTTGTGTTGATAATTTCTGAATTAACTGATTATGTAATTGCATGATACATGTTTACCTTACTAATAATGAATAGTTACATCTGATTTTATTCAGACTTCTGAAATGATAGCATTAGTGGAGAACATTAAATCCATGCCATTTCTTATTTTTCTTAGATAGCACATTTCTACTGCCACAAGAGCAGAGTAATCAAGAAAACAAAACAAACAGAATAAAACAGAGCACCATAAAATCCTGATATTTAGGTCTCTACTAAATCTGATTCAAAAGCCAAGATTTAAAAGTGCTTCAAAGCCATTTTAAAAGGTCTGGCTATAGAAAAAGCTGATTACCTTTTCTCGAGTCTAACCAGTAAACATTGCAGGGATGTTTTACTGGTACTGTAAAAAGACCCCCTTTAAGAAGAAAATGAAGAATGTTACATTTATACAGTCTTACCTCAGCTTTTCCAGTTTACAGTGAGGATCCTTCAGTGCATCAGAGAGCAGATTCACTCCTGCTGCTCCTAGTTTATTCAGTGATATATTCATATTTCTCATGTGTGAGGGGTTTGATGTCAGAGCTGAAGCCAGAGCAGCACAACCTTCATCTGTAACACCACAATCCATCAACCTGTAAAGATTGAAGATGCATGGTGAAATGATGTCATATTTTGTATAAATTTACCACTTTTGTTGCTTTGGTAAGATGCATGCTAAAGTCAAAATCATGTTCATGTGATCATCAGTGTAGTGATTGTTGTCAGTGTGACTTACTGAACTGATTTGGATTCTTTAACCACAGGCAGCAGCTTCTGAAGAACTTCATCTGCTGTATTTTGGGATCCAATAAACAGTTTTAGTTTGAAAACATCCATCTTCTGCTCTGATGTCAGCAACACATAAACCAGAGCTGACCACTGTGAAGAGGAGAGTTTGGTTTCTCTTATTTTTCCAGATTTCAGATAATCTTGGATCTCCTGCATCAGTGAATCATCACCCAGTTCATTCAGACAGTGGAACAGATTGATGGATCTCTCTGGAGAGCGATTCTCCCTGATCTTCTGTTTGATGTATTCAACTGTTTCCTCTTTGTTGTAGGAAAAGCTTCCTGTCTTTGTCAGTAGTTCTCGTAAGAGAGTCTGATTGGACTCCAATGACAGACCTAGAAGAAAGCGCAGGAAAAGGTCCAGATGTCCATTCTTACTCTTGAAGGCCTTTTTCACAGCTCTCTGATGCAGCTCAGATAATGAAACATGTAACGCCTTCTTTAAATGCTTCAAAGGACTAGAAGACAGAGTAATAAATACATTTCTGTTTTTTTTCATAAGGGACAGATGTGCATATAGAGCTGCTAGATGTTCCTGGATGCTCAGATGGACAAAGCAGAAGACTTTCCCTTGATACAAGCCAAACTCCTCTCTGAAGATCTGAGTGCACAATCCTGAGTACACCGATGCTTCTGTCTCATTAATGCCACACTCTCTCAGGTCTTCCTCATAGAAGATCAAGTTGCCTTTCACAAGCTGCTGAAAAGCCAGTTTCCCCAGTTTGACAATCATATCTTCATCTTTGACTTTCTTCTCATAGTCCTTCTCATGTTTGATGTTGGTCTGAATGATCAGGAAGTGTGTGTACATTTCAGTGAGAGTCTTGGGAATCTCTCCACTCTCTGCTTCACTGAACATCTTCTCTAAAACAGTGGCTGAGATCCAGCAGAACACTGGGATGTGGCACATGATGTGGAGGCTCCTTGATGACTTCAGGTGTGTGATTATTGTCTTGGCCAGAGTGCGATCACTGATTCTCTTCCTGAAATATTCCTCCTTCTGTAGATCATTGAAGCCTCGTACCTCTGTCACTCGATGGACATACCCAGAGGGAATGAGATCAGCTGCTGCTGGTCTGGAGGTGATCCAGATGAGAGCAGAAGGAAGCAGATTCCCCACAATGAGGTTCGTCAGCAGCACATCCACTGAAGCTGTTTCACTTACATCACACAACCTCACATCACTCTGAAAATCCAAAGACAGACGACACTCATCCAAACCATCAAAGATGAACAATACGTTATATTCATCACTAGATACTTCTATTTCTTTGGTTTCAGGAAAAAAGACATGAAGAAGATCTGAAAGACTGAATGTTTTGTCATTCATCAAGTTGAGCTCTCTAAAAGGAAGAGGAAATATGATCTGGACATCCAGATTTTCTTTCCCTTCAGCCCAGTCCACAATGAACTTCTGCACAGAGACTGTTTTTCCAATGCCAGCGACTCCCTTTGTCAGCACAGTTCTGATGGCTTTGTCTTGTCCAGGTAAAGGTCTAAAGATGTCATTGCATTTGATCGGTTTGTCCTCTGTTGCTGCTCTCCTGGATTGTCTCTCAATCTGTCTCACCTCATGCTCATTATTGATCTCTCCACTTTCACTCTCTGTGATGTAGAGCTCTGTGTAGATCTCATTCAGGAGTGTTGGGTTTCCCTGCTTTGATGGTCCTTCATACAGACACTCAAATTTCTTCATCAGATTTGATTTGATTGTGCTTTGGGCCAGTTGAGTGTCACTGAGAGAAAGATTAAAATAAGCATTTACAACATGAATTAAAGTGACAATTTAAATTGACACCTTCTAATCTAATGATGTCATTATCCACTGGATACAGTGTTATGTAACAGAAGCATAGATGTTATCACACATGGACCTTTATTACATCAGAATTTATTACCGGAAGTGCCCGTCAAAGCAGTGTATCAATTCTTCCAGTTATATATATTTTTCAATATGCTGTCATCACCTAGCTGAATAAAAGCCTTTTAAAATGAGCATCTGCAAGATGATTTCAAAATCCGGACATTTTCAGAGACAGGCAAAGTGATATTCTGCTGATTAATGTGCACAGAATTTTTCAAACTCAATGGAACTTGTAGTTTTAATCGAAACGTAACATTACCAATTTCACTGCACTGTGTCAGTGCTTGTTTAAGTAAATGCTGCATTGTGTGTGAGTCCTGATAAATAAGATCAGAACTAACATATTTATTCATTTATATAAAATTTTAATCATTATTCATTCATTCATTTTTCATTAACAGTCATTTCTCTGTATGTAATTCATTTTTTTTAAATTCTTAATTAATATTCAAAGTCAAGCTGTCAACGTTTTATACCATTTAAGATCAATTAGCCAAAATGCTCAACATGTGCTCAAAATGCTCAACCCTGTGCATTCATTCATCTATGTTAATACTGCTCTTACAAAAATTAAACATGGTATGTGTAGTAAAACATAATAAAACATGGTTACTGCATATTTACTATAGTAAAACCATGGTAATTGTTTGTAAGGATGTTTATCAGTAAAATGAATTAAAAAATGTAAACAGGTATGAAATATGATCAGTAAAAGTAACATTGTTAATGAGAAGATGAACTTGACTGTGGCAGGTTAGTTGGGAAATACATTTATTTATTCAGAATGCACATTTGGAAGGGAAATTTATTTATAGGAACATTTCATCAGTTGATATGAGATGTAGGCCTACACATCCTCAGTTTGTAATTTCATTCTCCATGCAACTGTGCCCCCGCATAATATTTTAGATGGACTTTAATTCATCCTACGCATCTCATCTGTGTTGTCAGGAAATCGTGAAAACTGAGGCAGTGTGTCATTGCTTAGAACAAAAGCAGCCACTTACACTGCAGTAACACCAGCGGTATATTCAGTTACACAGAAGTACATCAAGACAATGATTACATATTAATTTCCCAAATGTTGACATAAATAATATCTGCTTAAGTCGGGCTGATTTATAATATGAAAAAGCATGAAACTAAATGAACCATCTGATTAACAAGACAGAATGTTGATCAAAACTCCTTTGGGGGTTTGTCAACCATGCAGAATTTAAAACAAGATAATGCAAACAAATCATCAGACTAGTCTTGTCCAAGAGCATGATGATGTCTAGTCTTATTTTATTTTCCTTTTTTCCATAAAAGTCAGAGGAACCAAGTTCAAGCAGCCACCTGGTCCACACTAATCTAGCCTTTGGACGCAGACCGCAGAAATCATTAAAAGCTGCAATTTTAGGTGAAATTAGGGTAATCTGCGTTGAGATTTCAATTAATTTAGTTAGTAGATTTGTTCACTGAAAACAGCTGAAAGCCTGTAAATTTTGCCAGTAAACCTGATTTGCAATGGTGGTTGAATAATTTTGATTGCAGCTGTATAAGCTCTCAGTTCTCTCTTATCCCTTGTATGTTCACATTGTTTGCTGTTTTTCCTTGCATTTTCTGTGTTTTGTATGCACTTGTGATTAAAAGTATATTTCTTGGCATTATTCCCAAAGAACTTATACTGACAAGAAGTGAAAGTCAATAGAACGTTCCATTGCAACAGCGGCGCCCAGTAGCAGCCCTACGCTTCCGCCATTTTGGAGTGAAAGCCACTCGGCAGTCCACTACCTCCATGCTGTCACTATGGCAAATATCAGCTGCTTTGTTTAAAAAAAAAAAAAGAAAGTACTTTAAAGCTAAAATACACAACCTGAATCATGACAACATTTTTAAATATATATTTTTTTACTCCTTTCCGTTTATTTCTTAAGAATTTTTGTATTATATTAGGCTACTTCTGTTAATTACTAAACCATAACTCGTTTGTTATTAAAAGGATTTTTGTATGTTTTGTACGTACCCTAACCTTTGTTATTAATGCAATTAAAAAATATGACAACACAAAATAACGTATATTTTCAAAAACAGACTTTGTCTTGCATTTATTTTTTGCAAAATCTTTGCTCTAGCATTATAAACGCTGAACTAATACCAACATATATAATTAAATTAAGGACATGCATCAGAAAATTGGGAATGTTAGACAATAAATATACGACAGGAATATAACAGCTTAACAGTAAACTGTTTTTGCAGTATTATCTTATATTAATGTCCGTTAAAGCATGACTAAAAACTCCAAAATTATTTAATTATTTAGTTATGAAAGACACAGCAATACATCATGTTCTGTAAGATCATCGATATTTGTAGTGTGATCCATGGGTTTAACACGTACAATATTATGTATAAATACAATATATATTTCAGACCTATAATAGTAAATAATAATAGTAATAGTAAATGCATTAAGTTGCATAAAATAAAAATACAGCAGGCTGCCTCAAATGTAATGGTTGGATTCCACAATTGATAACATAAAACATATATAATAATACAGTACAACTTTTACTGTAGTAGTCATAACATTTACTGATGACTTAATTTGAGAAATTGTCTATTGCACTTCTGAATTGGCAGTGAAAATTTTGGGTGCGTAAGATATTTCTGATCCGTAAAATAAATCTAACAGTGTAGAGTGACTTTTTGCACTTTTTAAGGTCACACACTACCTCCCTGCAGTCATTGCATTCTTTTATTTCCACTTTGACTTCTATTTCATTGTCATTCTGTCTGCTTCTGTGCTGTTGTCCAGTTGGAATTTTCACTCCAGAATGGCGGCCGCGCTACCGAAGTTACCAAAACAGCAACAGAGTTTCGCCTCTTGGTATTCTATACTCTTTGTTATTCCTCATCAAGAGAGTTTCTTGTAACACATTTTGCAATACAAAATATAGTAGAGAAAGTAATTACATTTTACATGTAGATACACTAACATCTATCTAGATGGAAATGTTATACCTCAGATCAGCTGATATGTGTTTCTCTTCAAAAGTTATGTTGTCTTTAGAACTGTCACTGTTCATGGACCCATGTCTGTAAAACAAAGTTTAATTTGAAAAGAGAGAAAGAGAGAGAGAGAGAGAGAGAGAGAGAGAGAGAGAGAGAGAGAGAGAGAAAGAAAGAGAGACAAAATGATATAGAGCAAAGAAAGAAATTATGTTAATCTTACATGTAGATAAACCTAGCATAGAGAATCTATACCCTTCAATCTAGACAGAAAGGTTGTACCTCAGATCAGTTAATGTGTGTTGTCCTTTAAATGTTAATATGTTGTCTTTAGAACGGTCACTCTTCATTGACACATGTTTGAACTCCAGTGAGTCTGACTTCCAACTGAGGAAACAAAATTAATAATAAAAAAAAATACGACAGAAAAGAGATAATAGAATAAAGACAAAAAATCATATAGTTAATTTTACATGTCATATAAACATCATGCAAAGAATTCTGTCTATACAAGAGAAGCTTTAGACATTTTAAAGAATGATAACACTGCACAAGGATGATGTTACAGAGACCAAAACATCCTAGTAGGAACATGAGAAAAACACTCAGAATGACTTATCATCAGTGGCACAACTTCCATGCTTTAAAAGTGCCATAGAATGGAAAACTGTGTTTAGCTTGGCATAGTTGAATAATAACAGTTCAGTACATGGACAAGACATACCATGAGTCTAAAATAAGGCGAGCTATTGAAGGGACATGGTTAGCTTAATGCTAGCGCTAGCCTGTACATAAGATTTTACCGGTAATTACCAAATAAACGGAGAGATGACTGCACTGATGATGGTGAATGATTTACAGATCGAGGATTCACAACGGCAGATTCAACAAACCGAATATTAAATTTGGCTAGAGTTAAATTAATAAAGCGGCCGTAATTAAATGTATATTTCCTCCATGTGTTTCCTTACAGCTATGTGAGCGAGCCACACTGTGAGACAGCCAATCAGAGCAGAGCTCCTCATTATTATGCAGGAACCTTCCAAATAAGGCAATAACAGAGCATTTCATTCTAGGGACAAATCTTAGGGTTGTAAATGGATATCAGAGAATAATTTAAAATATTGCTTCAATGCATTCTATGGCACCTTTAAGGCATGTATCTTATATAACATTGTGATCATATAAATATTTTGATGTACCTGCATCCTGGAGAAAAATCTCCATCGCTGAATGTTTCTTTGCCCTCCATGAGTCTGAGTGAAGCTGCACATGTACATCTGATGAGTCAGAAACAGACAACGTATAAATGTTATTGGTACTACTTGAACTTTACACTTTAATATTTTTTCTAACTTGTTTTCTAGTTTGTTTACAATTCGTCTATTTAAATGTTTAATTAAAATGCTTAAATGAAATAAAGAATGCTGTTTCTTACTTACTGCAAAACTAATAAGAAATTATTGAAGAACTAACAGGTAACTATTAACAGTTAACTCACTACTGTTAACTACTAAGGAAGAGGTGTTAACTACTCAGTATGTAATACAATTTTATGATTGTGTTAAGTAATAGTTAGCTAATCAATAACTACCGAGGTAACACTTTAGAATAGGTAACACCTATTAACTATTAACTAAGACTTATTAGCATGCATATTACTAGAATATTGGCCATTTATTAGTACTAATTAAGCACATATTAATGCCTTATTCTACATACCTAATCCTACCCAATACCTAAACCAAACAACTACTTTACTAACTATTAATAAGCAGCAAATTAGGAATTTATTGAGGGAAACGTCGTAGTTAATAGTTAATAGGTGTTACCTATTCTAAAGTGTTACCCTAATGTATTCCTCCCGAAGAACTAATATTATCTACTAGTATGAAAATGCAATATTAATAAATGCAATAAACCTTATAGAGGTTTTGCCGGCGTAGTGAATTGCTTTGTGAGTGTTTTGAAAGAAATCAGCTTCCGATAAGAACCCCACCACCACTTCAGTGCCATGCCATAACTTTTCTTGGTTTTTTATATTTCATATATAGTACTGTATGTGTGCCTCCTCAGCATATACCATATTACCATTAATTCAGTTCCTGTATGTAAGGCCAGGACTGAGGAAAAGTAAAATTACAGGTAACCTATTATTAATTAGAATTATCAAAAGTATTATCAAATAATTCAGCAGGACTCATTTCAAACCTGAAACAGTAGGCCTATTCTAAAGTGAAAATATAGTTAACCCGGCCTTTAGTAATTAATAAAGAATTATTAGATACTTCAGCAAGAAATACTTAGCAACTAAAACAGTATTCTAAAGTGAAAACAAAGGGAACCCATTAGTAATTAATAAATAATTCTCAAATAATTCTGCAGGACTTATTTTGAACCTGAAACAGTAGGCCTGTTCTAAGGGAAAATATAGTGAACCCATTAGTAATTAATAAATCATTATTAGATAATTCTGCAAGAATTACTTAGAAACTGAAACAGTATTCTAATGTGACAACATAGAGAACCCAGTAGTAATTAATAAATAATTATCAAATAATTTAGCAGGACCTGTTTCGAACCTGAAACAGTATAACATTCTAAAGTGAAAATATAGTGAACCCTTTAGTAATTATTGAAGAATTATCAGATACCCGATAGACACGAAACAACAGTTTTCCAAAATGAATCAATTAGTAAATAATAATAACTACATCTTAAAAAACTATAACAGTAATCAAAATACACAACACAACTTGTTGGGGGGTTGATGGGGGTTAGGCATTAACACAGCAAAAAAACTACCTAAGACTGAAAAAAAACTAAAAAAACTAAAACTAAAATAAATATGACCCAACAGCTTCATCCCAGTGTTTCAGTAAATAAATAAATACATACATAAATACATTTTACAGAGTGTATCTGTAGTAAGTTTGACAAGTGGCAAGATAGCGGAGTTCCTACAGAACATGCGCACAAAGCAATTATTTACCATACAGACAAAAACTTATGTACAATTAAAATAATCCTATACTAGTCTTTTTCGGTGATCAGCAAACAAAATGCATATTTCATTTCCATTATAGGCTAATACTAGTAGTAGTGGATTGTAACAAAGTTACTACTGTAGAGTAAATGAGTAATATTTTATTACACAACCACAACCTGATTATTATGGTGACTATTTGCTTAACTGTTCAGTAGCAGTCATTTCATTGTTATTTTTCTTGAACCGTAACTACTAGATCATTTATAGTAGTTCTTCAGGAGGTATGACAGAATACATTAGTTATTGATTAGCTAACTGTTACTTAACACACTCATAAAATTGTATTAAATACTGATTAATTAACACATCTTTCTTAGTAGTTAACAAGTGTTAATGAATAGTTACCTGTTAGTTCTTTAATAATTCCTTATTAGTTCTGCAGTAAGTAAGAAACGGTAGTCTAAAATGTTACCGAAATGAATAAGAGTGAAAAGAATAAGCATGTGTTGCTGTTTTCAAAAGTGATATTTCCTAATTTGTACCGATACACAAGAATATATGGTCTAAATTTTCACCAATAAGAACATTTGACATAAGAAATCCTTGTTTAAATCCTTCATTTTTGAGTTTTTAAAATACCTCCTTATAATGGTTCTATAGTTAATGAGGAAGTCAAAAGCAACTCACCTGACTAATGCTCACTAACGCCGATCAAAAGGTTCACACAGGTTCCCAACACGTCCGCAGTTTCTCATGAATTGTTTCCCCATCATGTAAATTCCTGCATAGGCGACTACAAATGTTACATTTTAACAGGATAATGCTTGGTTTTTCTCTTTTTAAAAAAATTCTGATGTCCCGATTTAGAATGGCGCACAGTACAACTCTCAGAATGGTTTCATTTCTCACAGCAAAAGTTGTCAGACTTGTTTGGAGAGCAAAACAATGCAGCTTATCCAGTTCATAAACAATTCTGTTATGAGAAAGAGACTAGCACAAGTTGTATTCACTTCCTATATATAAAAGATTTTATGATTCTCTTTTGGCAAAGAATCATGTTTATGACCATCTTTGAGTTTTAAATAGGTACCCTACTCTCAATCTCGGTTCAAATGTTAAACAATAACATTACACATAAATTTTCAAGTATTTTTTCCTAACAGAAAACTATTTTTCATTAAGCTATTTATTATAATCCACACATTTATAGACCTGACGGATGATCAGTGTGTTTGAATGTTTAAGGGGAGACACTGCATGCAAAAACAGTTTTTTTCTAATGCACTTGTCAAGTTTGAGATTTTGGGCTTTTTGGTATTTCATACTGTTTTTTTTTTTTTTTTTTTTCTCAGACTAGTGGAAAGAAAACAATCAAAAGGCACTGTTAAGTGTTTCTTTTATAGCACTTTATCTATTTATAGTACTTTATCAATAGATTTCAAATCACAATACATATATTTAAAGGCCGTTTCTGTGTATATCCTGAAGGTTTTTTACAGAGTGATTTGTTCATATATAACTGGCTTGATTATATACAGTATTTACCCATTTTATTTTTGTACTGCAAGTGTATGCAAATTAGTGCATATGTCATTAAATGATGGCTCATTTGCATATTTAAACCTAACCTTTTAGAAAACTTACAAAAAATGTTTGCAATGATCAATGTAATCAATCAACTGGGTAAGTTAGGTGATAACTATTAATCACTTTTTTTACCCTAGTCACCTGCAGTGTCTTGCCAAGAAGCGCTGATGCATGTTACAAATGTCCAAGAGTCCTTTTGTCCTGAAGTCTTTTTTATAAATAAGACAATTGAACTCACACACACAGAAAATTATAATAATCATCACAACATCTGATCTGTTTTAATGCTAATCTGTGGGATGTTTTGCACATCAACACACCTATGGGAGGAAAAGATGAGAGGATTTTCACAGACCACAGCAGGTGTGTGACTTTTATCAAACCTTACTTGAATATTGTATTTTTCACTTTTATACATATGTTTATTTGTATTTATCCGAATACTTATTCGAATATTTATTGTATTTATTGCATTTTTTTTTCAATTCTACCTCTGTATTTAATGTTACTGTTTGTATTTAATGTATGCACCATGGGTCTGAGAGTAACGCAATTTCAATTCTCTGTATGTCCTGTACATGTGGCAGAATTGACAATAAAGTTGACTTTGACTACAGACATCCAGAAATGAGCTACAGGAAATGGCATGTTCTTTCAAAGCCTGATCAAGTCAGTTAAATTATAAAGAAAAAAACAGACTATGGATCACGGATTGAATCATTCTGGAAAGATAGACAAATTCATGTGCGATGATTATTAGAAGTATGTGTCTGTTGATGTTGTTGAATGTATTGTCTGTCTAAAGTGGCTCTTTATTCACCATAAACTGATCCAGAGAAGGTCAGACTAACATCTAAAAGCTGTGAGTCAAACAGACACAGTCAAATATGACATTACTGCATTATCCACTTTAGAATAACCAAAACACTATTAGTCTGATTTATAAATGTTTTTAAAGCTCTTTTTTTAACCATTTTATTTTGCATTCAAACCACTATGAATAAAGACACTTGACCCCTTATCCATAATCCTATATAAATGTCATCTTTCTGTTTTATTTTTGTCAATGAAAGCAGTGATAAATATTTACTATCATCTTCAGTTGCAACTGACGATCAGGTAAGAAAAGTATGTTTCAGGTATAAAGGGACAATGACTATTTTTATATGCGCACCAATATTGTGATTACTCCCAATAATCAGAGTAAGGATATTTCTAAACATTTCTACTCATCACTACTAACTTCTACTATAATAATCTACTATAACAGCTTCATAATTGGCCTGCGTTGTGTATTTCCAGAGAGATCCAGTTCTCTAATAATTGAGGTGTTAAATTTCAGAGCTGAAGCCAGAGCAGTACAACCTTCATCTGTGAAAGCACAATTCCTTAACCTGTAGAGAACAAGAACACTCTTCAGTCTCTCACTTTAGGATCTACAGCTAAGAACTTCATAATCAGAGAGAGGCTTAATCCACAGAATGATTATCAGGTTCATTTAGGTATCATAAAAACAATATGAATATTTTGAATTTTTACACCAGTACCACAAAATGTTTATGAAATAAAGCAGCTGTAATATCTTTACAGATCAAGAACCAACCGAAAACTGTTTTTTAGAAATCCTCATTGTGTTTAATCTATTGTACTCAAAAATAATTGTCAATGTTTTGCAAAGATTGTAGCAATAATTTTATAATCACCGTTTAAAAGAATGATCAGACAACAACTGTCAATTATAAGTATTTTTTTAGGCTTGGGGATGAGAGTAAACTTTGAGTTAGGGTAGGTGGAAGAGATTCCACCCTAATGCTTTCATATTTAACTTATAAAAATAAATAAAAAAGGCCAAATCTTTAGCAAATTTCTGGTAAAATTCCAAAGTAAGGCCATCTATGCCTGGTGATTTACTAACGTTTAAATATTTGGTTGATTCAAGGACTTCAGCTAATGTGACAGGATGACCACAGAAATCTTTATCAAAGGCACTAATACAATTAATAATATAGCTGCAAGCAGAAATTACAGGGCCAAGCACAAAGTAAGAGAAAGTAAGAGAAATAAGTCATGCCAGCATGGCATTATCAGACATGCTGCATCAATGTGCAATTAAAGACGTATTAAGGATTTTAAGCAAAAAGGCTGACTAACCAAATGCAGTCACCATTAATATGATTGAAAGCTTTATCACTGTAGACCAGTAGGTACTGCTGTTATGAGATGTGTGGTGCACACACAAAGTTTGGTGTCATTATGTCAAAGCTTTGCAGAGATAAAGCCTCAGAGTCATTTTGGCATCAAGCCAAATTTGTAGCGGTGCTGTTGGAAAATGGTTTAATCTATCAACATGAAATCCAGAAATTGTCAGCGCAGTCTGAAGATGATCTGACTCAATTTTGGTGAAAATCGGACAAACAGTCTAGGACGAGTTCGAAAAAGTAGGTTTTCAACATAAATCAATATGGCGGACAGGAAGTTCGGCCAACTACGGTATAATTGGTATCTATGTTGCGGCATGATCCAAGGAATATTCTGAGACCACTTTCTTTACAACAGGCTAATGCAATCAACAGTTATTAGCATTTTTCATAATTTCATAACTAATGGTTAATGAATTGTTTATTACTCTTGACCAATAGGTGGCGCTGTTACCAAATTGATGTGGTGTGATCAGTGTGAGGTGACAATTGCACATACAACATTTGGTGCAAATATGTCAAAGCTTTGATTAAAAAATTTAATCTTTGATTTTACAGATACAGTTTTGAGACTCTTAGCCAAACCATTCAGGAGTTCTAAGCAAAAATAGACATTTTTCATATCTCCTGAGCACTAGGTGGCACTGCGCCTGAAACAATGTAGGTCCCCTCAGGTCATGCTCGTTATAACACACCAAGTTTGGTCTCAATACACCAAACCTTTGGGGAGATATAGCCTCACATCCATATTCGAGACTGCTTGACTAATCAACTTGAATTCCATAACTTTTTGCCAGCATGGTCTGAAGATGATCTGAGCCAATTTTGGCAAAAATTAGAAAAACTGTTTAGGACAAGTTCGAAAAAGTAGGTTTTACGAACAATTAAAAACGGGGGGAAAAAAACTAAACCTTAAAAGTTCAAAAGTTATTAGCATAAACATAAGTGAAATTTTGGACAAGTGGTGGCGCTAGAGAGTTTGAGTTAGAGACTTCAAATTTGCTATGGTTAATATTGAGACTGTCCACTATCAGTGTGCCAAATTACACAACTTTCCCGCAAGCGGTTCTATGGGCTGCCATAGACTTAAGAGCGGAAGAAACGGAAGGAGGCCAATGGGTACAACGGGTGCTTGGCCCCTAATTATCTACAGGATATAGTGCTATAAAGGATATAGTGCTGTCATAACAGAATCAACTGCTTTAAAGATTCTTATAGAATTCAAAAAGTTGAGCAATTTCTTTTGGGTCTTCAGAGATGGAGTTACTGATTTTCAACTGTTGTTTTTAGTTAAAGACCTTTCCAACCTAGTAAGCCTAATTTTGTTCTCCTCCTTCGAGTCAGTTTCTTCTGGACCAGTAGCTCATGATTAGGTGATCGCATGGAGTTTTGCATGACGTATGCTTCAAAGTTGGGGAAAAATGATCAGGATATTTGTTGATTTCCCTCATGAAAACCTTTATCTACAGTTAATGTGAACATCAACACTCGAGGTATAAGGGCTTTATCCAATACTGTACCTGTGCATCTGTTGATTTTATCTTATGTGTGGATTATTTGGTTATACACACAAACACATTCAAAAAAGCAGAAAATGACAAATCATATTCCAGAGAACTTTGATTTAATTTAATATATAATTTATATATATATTGTTAGTAACTAGTACCTGTTATATACAGAGCAGCACATTGGGGAAAAAATTAACAGCATTTATCAAAAACATTTAAAACTGGTTCATCTATTTAAAATAGAATTTCAAAAAATTATGTATACAGAAAATATCTTCTGTTAGGTCTTTCATGTTCTTCCTTTACTCACATTCTATCAGTCATTGTCCTCTATATTCATGTTTTTTCTAAACAACTCTTCCTTCGGTTAAAAGCAATTCAACAAAGTCCTGTTATGGAAAATGTATTCCATATTGTTTTTATCGATCATGAATCCACTGATACGTTATCCTAACCTATGAAGCAGTAACACTGCAGTCCAACATCTGATCTCTGAAGAGCTTCCTGTGTAAAGACGGCAGCTAGATTACTGTTAAACAGCCTTCAGGTCTGCTAACAGAAGTGTGCAAAGTATATGCATGATTTCATTTAGATTTGGCACAGCAAGTTTAAGATCCATAAAGGTCTCAGACGATGATAGGTCAGAACAAGTCAGATCCTGGAGGGAAAAAATCAGTCATTCTCTGCTGGTCTTCTTTTCTGACAATATCTGTAGATAGAGAAAAAGTTGTGTTTTTTTTTTGGCAATTGTTGGTTACTGGCAACACCACTATATTTGTGGAAATTGTCCAACAACTGACCTGCTTTAATGCTAATCTGTAGGATGTTCAGGACACGACCTGTTGATCTCAAACCATTCTTCAATACACCTGGAGGAGCAGAAGATGAGATGATTTCTATGGATGACAGCAGGTATGTGTGTGTATGACTGTTAGCGAATGTTTCTCATACCCTTTGTGGTAGACACAGAGACAGGGCAGTCGAGCGATGGTGTCCCCCTGGACCATGTCATCCAGACATATCGAACACTCGCCGGAGTCCCGGGACAAAACATCCTCTACAGAAAGAGAAAACATCACAACATCACTATCAGCAGCATCAGAGAAGCTCAGAGCAGCAGTAGTCAGCTCATGACACATGAGGGTGCTGTTACACAACAAAACATGAGCATTAGAGTAGACACTGGAGTTTGTCAGTGGATCTAACTGGACAGAAAGATGGTATGCAATAGTTGTTCTTACCATTATAATTGAGTCTAGGTTTGGAGAAACACATTGGCAAATGAACATCTATTTCATCTGAACAGACAAACTTTGAGCAGATGGGACAGTCAAATCCAGCTGAAACAAACAAGAGAAATTCATGCATGACTTGTTACATGTTCTTTCCTGGATTTATTATGTAGGTCACTTGAGCAGGATCACACAGCATTTAGTTCCTGTGGCTATAAAGAAATAATCTTGGAAATGCTGTAATCTCATCTGTGAGTCTATTTACGGTAATGTGAATTATCAGGTTATCACAATATGAGCAATATCTAATACATTAAAATCGCAGCACATGGTCATGCTGCACATGGCTGAGTGATTATAAAGCAGGGCTTGGCAACACGTTTATTTCATTTCAAGTAAAGTTAATTATGAGGCTGTAAAGTTCTTTAGGATTACACAAAAACCACAAAAATCAATAACACATTATGCGTTTAACAAGGAAATATTATGCACTTAACATTTTATCCAAAAAGCTGAAAGAAATCACTGTAACTGACTGCATATTATTCTGAAACTAACTAGTAAGACTTTGCTGTGGACCTCAGTGCAAATTACTCCTTATTTCAATGTGAATGTATTTGTTTGGTGTGCAGTGTGCATTCAGAAATGCATTATAGTTAATATGCTTTCAGCTTAATGCCCAGTATTGTTGCATAATGTTTGCGTTGTGGAAATTGGGTGTTTAACTGTTGTGTTGAGCATGTTTACACTAATAATACTGAACTTGTTCACAACTACCAATGCACTGACCTGTTAACCACTAACTAGTTAAGCAGGTCAAATGTTATCACTGAGAGACAGTATGAGTTTATCAGTGTCAGCGTAAACTGACAAAACTGTAACAGGAAATAAAATAAAATAAAAAGGTAGGTCAGCTGTGTGTTGATGAGGGGGAGCCTTGTGACACATGACAGCATCTACTGATTACAGACACAAACTGCTTTTACAAGAAGTCAATCTATGAGACAGAACCGTGTGCATTTATGTGTTTGTGGCCCGGGATGCACTTTTTTCCAGGGGTTTCAGAACAGCGTAATCGATACTGCGTCACCAGGCAGGCGTGGCCTATTTGAGAATTTGCATAGGTCACCGATCATGCGCAGTTTGGGAAAAGCCATTTGCTTCAGATACCTCCACGATCGCAGGGGTAGGGCTGGGCGATATGGCAAAAATGTAATCTCGATAATTTTTTCCCATATTGAACGATGACGATATACATTTCGATATACGCTGTTGATGTTGCCAGCTTTAAAATAGTATCCCAACAATGACTAAAGCCACAAAAATTAAAGGATTCATTAAATTACATTAAGTATAGTTTATTAACAAAAGCAGATTACAGATTTGGCCTTAAAAATTAAAATAACTTACTAAAATAAATGAAAATAAAATAAAAGTTGTGACAGAGTATGGTAAATGAGAGTAAATGTACAAAATGTAAACATAAAATTATTGTAAAAACATAATTTGTAACACATTTCTTTATTTCTTTATTATTTATTATTATAAACACAATTGTTTATTTTCTCTATTATAGGTTGAGCTATTTAAATTAGAGGCAACCACTGCATTTTGAAACAATCTACAGTATAAATATCAAAAAATTACGACACAGCTCTTTCTTAATCGTATTAAGTGCAGATAATTCAGCCAGAATCAAAGTAGGCTACTCTCTCATTATTCAAAGTGCAAACAGAGACGGAATATTTCAAGCATGATACAGAGCTATAGACATACACAACCTATTATAGTCTACATTCTGATAACAGCCTAACTTAGATATGTCATTTAGCCTAATTTGCGCGCATTGCGGAGTCACTCTCTAAGGGAGATTAAAATTGCTTTTGAATGCGCGTGCGTTTTTTGCTTTCGGTTTCAGTTTTAACAATCGCGCTTTTCAGCTAGTCAAACCACTTACGGAATTCGTGCTACCTTTTTTTGTCGACAACTTCAACATCTTTGGATAATAACTCGAGGTTAGTTTCTCTTTCGTCGCTGCTTCCACTCTCTTTTTTTGTCGTCCTGGTGTAGGGTTGCTTCGCAAAGTGCTGTAGGAAATGAACTTTGTACTTTGACGTGCACACGCACGCTGCACGCTGATTGGCCGCTGTCGCATATTTCTGCTGTGTGATTGGCTCTTAGATTAATCCATATCGAGCAAAAAATGTCTAGAGCTTATCATCGTTATTAACATAAATTTTATCGCGATTCGATATGATATCGTTTATCGGCCCAGCCCTACGCAGGGGTTTCATACCCTTCATATTTATATACAGTATCATGAAATACCTGTCCCTGATCGCAGGGGTTTTGTGCCAGATACACTTCATATTTATATTCATATACAGTGTCTTGAAATTAGTGTTGTTTTTGGCGGCTGATTTTAATTTTAGTTTTAGTCTAGTCTTTGTGTGAAGCTGTCATTTTAGTTTTTATTTGTTTTAGTCACGTTCATACTATTTTTAGTCTAGTCAAGTTTTAGTCGACTAAAAGTCTGAGCATTTTAGTCTTATTTTAGTCAGAGTAACCCATGACTATTTTCGTCTAGTTTTAGTCGACTAAAAGTCTGAGCATTTTAGTCTAGTTTTAGTCAATGAAAATTGTATTTTAGTCTATTTTTAGTAATGCAATTTTATTTAACCCAGTCAATATAGTATAAGTACCTAGTAGTATAGACGAAACCAAAGTTTTCTTTTAGCCAAACCCATTTCAAACAAGGTTATCTTATCTTATTGTTACCTTATAAGCTCAAGAATACATCCATTCCAGACATGGAAGATGCTCTAATTTGAAATTACAACATTTTTTTTACCTACCAAACATGTCTTCTAGATAATACCGGGAGTGTGGCTTGAGGGAGTGACGTCGCCTGCGGTTTAGGCTAGAAGGGATACAGCTCTGGCTACTGGGCATGCGCAAATCAATCTAACGTTATATGTGACCCTGGACCACAAAACCAGTCATAAGGTTAAATTTTACAAAATTGAGATGTATACATCATATGAAAGCTCAGTAAATACGCTTTCCATGGATGTATGGTTTGTTAGGATAGAACAATATTTGGCCGAGATACATCTATTTGAAAATCTGGAATCTGAGGGGGCAAAAAATTCAAAATACTGAGAAAATCACCTTTAAAGTTGTCCAAATTAAGTTCTTAACAATGCATATAACTAATCAAAAATTACATTTTGATATATTTACAGTAGGAATTTTACAAAAAACCTTCATGGAACATGATCTTTACATAATTTCCTAATGATTTTTGGCATAAAAGAAAAATCTATAATTTTGACCCATATAAAGTATTTTTGGCTATTGCTACAAATATACCCCAGCGACTTAAGACTGGTTTTGTGGTCCAGGGTCATATATATATATATATATATATATATATATTTATAGCCGAAAATGAAGAGACATTTTAGCATAGTTTTTATTTTGTAAACAACATTTAGTCTTGTTTTTATTCGTCAACAATATTGCATTATATATTTTATTATAGTCATCGTCACATGACCAGCATTTTCGTTTCGTCTCGTTTTCGTCATGTGATAAAGGTTCGTTGACGACGATATTTAGTCATAATTTTCGTTGACGAAAGCAACACTATTGAAATACCTGTCCACGATCGCAGGGGTTTCGTGCCAGATACACTTCACATTTATATCCACATACAGTGTCTTGAAATACCTGTCCAAGATACCGTTGTAAACCATGATTCATTTTCGTAAATAGACCCTACACGTTTTACAGTTCTATAATGGCTGTTTATTTGTTTTCGAAAATCATTTAAATGTAAGATTTTAAAACATAAAAATAACCTGTATGACTGTGTTGTCCTTCATCATCCATCAGTGCTGATCCTAGGTTTTGAAATGCCTGCGCAAAAAACCTGATTTACTGCGAATGATCGGTGACCTCTCTTAATAATTTTTTTTTTTTTTAGAAAAACGCCTATTTTACGTCGTGGTAATGAAACCCCTGGAATTTAGTGAATGCCTTTGTGGCCCAGTGGAATCAAAGGGAACTTTATCTGACATTGAAGGTCAAAGTGAAACACGTGCTTGATTTACGACATCAAAGGTTGCTTAAGGATCGCTGCTGTCTACGGCTGCCACTAACCACTATTTTTATATCGATTAATCTATTAACTGATTTATCGATTAATCGATTCATCTAAATGACTAATTTCCCAACAATTGTATTATTTTTAATAAAATCAATTAATCTGAGATGCTTTTGATTTTTTACATTTAACGGAACCATTAAAATGGAATCCAGAAAAGTCATAAAATAATTTTGTAAAAATAAAACTGTAAAACTCAATTGATTAGACAGGCATTTTTGATTAAAACAAATTAAACCTTTAAAAATAAATAAATAAATAAATAGTATAGGAAAAATTAATTTGGAAAAACAACTGATTTCATTGGGCCCTATAATTATTATTATTTTTTATTTTTTGGTGGTAATAAAAAAGGAAGTGAACAATAGCCTTTAAAATTCCTTAAGATAAACATAATAGCAATGAGGCAATAATTGGCTCAAATAAAGAATCAAAAGCAAGAAATCATATGGTTTTATTGCACAAAACTGTTGAAATACATACTGTATTATAAACAATAGATCTAATTTAAGCTACATTATGCATTACAACAAAAGCCTGCAGAGGGCGCCAAGTTCGCCAACTGCCTGACAATTGTTTTTACACTTCACTGCGCGATCTAATCCTGGTTTAATATTGACTAAACATTTAAGTTGGACCCTGGACTACAAAATCAGTCATAAGGTTAAATTTTACAAAACTGAGATGTATACATCATATGAAAGCTCAAAAAATAAGCTTTGTATTGATATATGGTTTGTTAGGATAGGACAATATTTGGCCGAGATACATCTATTTGAAAATCTAGAATCTGAGGGTGCAAAAAAATCTAAATACTGGAGAAAATCACCTTTAAAGTTCTCCAAATTAAGTTCTTAACAATGCATACTACTAATGAAAAATTACATTTTGATATATTTATAGTAGGTATTTCACAAAAAACTTCATGGAACATGATCTTTATAAATAAAAAAAAAAAGTTTCCAGAGGTAAATCAATAATTACCATTTTAGCAGTATTTCAAATGTGATTTATGAGATCTGTTGTATTTTAAATCCAGTCTTTCTTTAAAAAGGCAAAACATTGATCATACTCATTTCAAACTTAAGGATTCATTTGACTGAACTAAATACTATCAAAACATCTAAATTGGTAATTATTCAATACTTTATTTTTGACAAAACATATCATGTTTAGGTCGTGTCAGCACATTTTCGGCAGCATAATTTGCATAACTGTACTAAATTTGTGTTTATTTCCACCAAATAAAGGAATGTGTGTTCCCTTTTGTAACTACCGAAACAATGATGACATGTTTTGGTCATGACTGTTAAGGCAGTAAAAAAAAAATTAATAAAATAAGGATGTCACTACCGAAAATTCACCAAATGTTTTGGTCTTGGCTGTTTTTCAACAATTTCTGATACTTTTGAAGCCAGCTCAAAGATGCTAATGAGCACATGGTTAGCTAGCATAGTTCAGAACATTTTACACACATCAAAATTACATGTTATGGAATAATTACCAAGAAAGGGTTTAATTATTTAAAATAAAAACAATTGTGTTCAGTTTAGTGACATTTCTTCAAATTACATTGGAATACTTCCTGATCATAAATGTAGAAGTGTGGTTAAAATTAGTCTCAGCCAATGAACTAAAACATACACTGTTTCGGTAGTGACAAACTTGTACCACTTTCATAATCTACGAAGTATATATATATATATATATATATATATATATATATATATATATATATATATATATATATATATATATATATATATATATATATATATATATATATATATATATATATATATATATATATATATATATATATATATATATATATATATATATATATATATATTATATATATATATATATATATATATATATATATATATATATATATATATATATATATATTATATATATATATATATATATATATATTATATATATATATATATATATATATATATATATATATATATATATATATATATATATATATATATATATATATATATATATATATATATATATATAATATATATATATATATATATATATATATAT
>NC_133377.1:40726792-40741792 GCF_049309525.1 Garra rufa
ATATCAATATCATCTTAATTAGGGTTGCAAAGGGGTGGAAAATTTCTGGAAAATCCCCCCCCCCCAAAAAAATCCTGTTTCTGAAAATTTTCGTCTTTTTGCAACCCTAATCTTAAATTGATATTTAGGGGTTAGGGTTTGGGACAGCCACCTCCCAATTTAAAGTACCCACTAAATAAAGATTTTATATAATGTCAAGCTTACTGATATTTTAAGCATTATTGTGGGTTTCAATAGATAATTGAAAGATCTTCGTAAACATCTAAGATTTGAATACTTAAATGCTTTTTAAGCGTGTTTTTGGTTATGGGGCAGCAGTTTGAACCAATTAGAATGGACTATTAAGAATAAAATTATTTGTAACTGCTATTCTCTTATTTTCTACCTTAAGAATAAAGTTAAGAATAGTCTTCCAAAAACATTAAGCATTTTCATGTCTTTTTTTTTTTCTTAAAATTGCTCTAAAATAAATTAATAAATAATAAAAAAATTATAAATAATAAACTCTTCACAATACTAACCTCCTAATGTTAGGATCATCTCCAACTTGTCCCAAATTTCTCAATGATAAGATGTCTAATATTATTTATTAACACTTTGTCTTACTACTAAGTGATACTAATGATTGGTATATCATTACAGTTATTAGTATTATGCATGAAGTGAGTTTGAGATAAATTCAGTACCAATTCAAAATCAGCTCAAATAGAGATATTCTTTTCTTTAATTAAGTTGATATTTCATAATAATGGTCCATTTTTGGCAGCATTCGTGATAAAATAACCATTTCAAATGTTACATAAAAATAAACAAATAACAACAACAAATGCTTAACTCCTGTCACTGGAAATGCAACAAAAATACTTATAATACCTTATTATTATCCTGTGGTATTTCCTTAAATTGTTCAGCACGTCTTCAGCAAGGACCGCCATACAATCAAATACTAAAGCCTCTTACGTTCTTAAGAAAATACTCAAACTTATTTATATAGCACTTTCAAAACCATAAGATTGAACCAAAGGGCTGTGCACAAAAACACCATAAAACTAAAACAATACCATAAGAGCACGAACATGACGGAAATAACACTTATAAACACTCACAAACACACAAATAAAGCAAATTTTACAAGTCATCTCATCCATTCTCAGGATTCACTTAAGAGCCAAAGCATAAATTCAGACTTAATGAAACGGCAAAGTAAATAAAAAAAGGCTTTAGAACAAAATAAGTGCTGAGGCATGAACAAGATTTATAGACTGTGGTAACTAGTTTCAAAAATATTCGTAAAAATATCTTTGTGATAAGAATTTTTTTTTTTTTTTAAGAATTGCACTTGGGTAAATCAACAATGTCAAAACAACCAAATTTCAAAAATTTCCCCGGCTCAAATTTTTGATTTTGCTAATATTTATTCTGAGGAAAGATAGACATGTATAGTGATGAACACCAAAATATTAAACGTCATGGATGAATATTTACTGAGTAATCCACAATTTTGTAGAGGGAGGTCAAAATGGCAATTTTCACCTTAGATTCAGAATCAAGTTACGGGGGAGTAAAATGACTTCAGAAAGATGGCACCATCATTATTTTATTTTTACACAGAGATTGGTAGTTATATTAGTAAAATATGTTGACTTTAACAATCTTTGTTACATTATGTGGCAATGGTGACCATTCAAAAATTGGGAAACAGCACTTTTCAGGTTTTTCTCTAAAGTTTGCAGGCCTGTAACTCAAGCAATATTAAAGATATTTGAATGTCCTTTTAGATATTGGGTCTTAATAAACATTCCTTTTGGTAGCTTCATTTTTAGATTTGGTTCCAGAGATATTACAATTTTAATATGGCTCCAGGAGTAAATCATTTAAATGTAGACATTTTTAGTGGTCAAAAAGCAAATAAGGTCAGTTTGAAAAAAAAAAAAGATACTTCTTTTCTTTTAAAAAGTAATGTCTGAAGAACAAATTATGTTAAAACTAGAGATGTAACTTGTTTCTTTCTGTCAAGACAACTGCACTGAACATACCAGCCATTCATATTCTTTTTCCAAAGCTTGTGTGCCTATGACTCAAGCAGTGTTAAAGATATCACAATATGATTTTAGATTCTACTTTTTCATACTTTTCTTTTAGAAACAAGAACCTACACAATTCAGTCCCTGAGATATGGTAATCTCAATGAGGTTTCAGTGGTTGGTGTTGGTCACTTTGTGTAGAGCTGATACTTGTTTTATTTAAAGAACAATCTGAAGAAGAAATAATTTTGAAATTAGAATTGTATATTGTTTCCCTCTATCAGAATAATTTCATAGAACATACCTGTTTGAATCTCATAAATATTATTTTTCCAAAAAGTGTGTGTCTGTAACTCAAGTAGCATTAAAGTCATCTTATGATTTTAGATTTTGGAATCTTCATTTTTAAGGCCCTGTGTGGTTTAATTCCAGAGATTTTGAGATCTCAGTGCGGCTCCACATTTAGTATCCTACCCATTTTCAGTGGTCAAAAGCCAAATGTAGTTTTGTGTTCAGAATTATACAAATGCATGAAATAATTAAGCTGATTGATTGGCTGCTAGAATATTTCTAAAATAATTATGCTGAATGGTGTACAAGCATTAAAAACTGATACAATTGAGTTAATGCACATTCTGTGCGTTGTGTTCTCTGTAACTTTGCTATTGACCAAATGTTCATGTTTCTGAAAGCACTTTAAGCTCATGAGGTGAACTGATACAGCAGCAAATATTGATGAACACTTATCTTACTTAACACATTGCATCTGGAGCAACCAAATGAAACACACATGCCTTCTGCACTTTAACCTTCACACTTTAATTTGACCCAAATCATGTGCATTGACGCAAACTGTCTTTATCCTAGCTATAAACACTGTTTGATTTCCATAAAAGCTATAAACACTATTCGCTTCCACACTACTCTATTTGACTGTCCAATGGAAGACAGAGGTAGTGTTAGTTTTTTCACTTTTTTAAAGTCAAAAATATTTAGAAACTGCTTTTCTTTTTAACAATACGCAAGCATGAATATGACTGACATAGAAGTTTTTCCTCATGTGTTCACAAGCCTCTTCCATCCTGACCGACAGAATTACCCACTTTATTATTATCAATCTGACCTACTATCAGGGACGATCCTGTCTTTATCACTTCAAGATCAAACCGGGAACCAAACACACAATGTTTAATGTTTATTGCCACTCAAAGGTCACAAAAATACAATATTGCAGTTTGACCTTCAAATTCTCAGGCTATCAATTTGGAACGACAGATCTTCAGATCTTGCATGGAACAGACAACAAAAGTATTCATTCATAACCGTTATATCATCTGTTTCAACCCACATAAACTCATCAGGAATGTTAAAGAACCACTTTTTGCATGTTGTCTTATTCTTGCGTGAGGAAGCCTCTGTGTTTATAGTCACTATAGAAATCCGCAACCAAACAAAAGTGAGCGTACAGTTCTGATCACAGGCCATTCAGAACATGATGTACAGAAACACACATTTCCCAATGATAAAACCATCAACGCATAAGCCATAAAACAAACAGTGTTCAATCATTCAGCAGGTGAACTTTTTAAACAATGCATTTAAAATCTAGGCCAACAAAATAAGCTGCTTTATATTTATGGACATTATTCAAACAACAAAAAACGGTCCATAAGCTACATTATAATATATTATCACAAGCTCATATGTGCATTATAAAGTCATATAATTTTAACGAGATTTGTTGTATTTTAAAATCATTATGACATTGTAACATAAAAAGTAATTTAAGGGCAATAAGCTACAATATAATATATCATTATACATACATCTCATATAGTGTGATTGCTTATGATATATAATAAGGCAATTAATTAAGGTCATCAAGATTCATTAGAATATATTTTAGAATGTATATGGCTGTATTTTACATATTAAAAAGCTAATAAGCCTCATTTTATTGTGTATGGATGGACTAATCATAAGATATGATCAATAACCTACATTTTACTACACACACGTGAGTTTGTGATTATGGTAAAATCATATAAGGTGAAGAAGATTCAACAAGAGTACGCAATGATGCTGTATAATATATAAAAAAGCTGTAAAATCGAATGAGACTAATAAACTACATTATATTAAAGTATTGTCATTACATGAACTAATAATAAATAGATCACAATACATCAGATGAACTGATGAATACAGCTGGGAGTCAAAAGTTTACATTGCAGACTCTGTAAAACGCTTATTTATAAAACAAGAGGGACCTTACAAAATGCTATTGTAATTTTTTATTTAGTACTGACCTGAATAAGATATCTCACATAAAAAAGACGTTTACATATTGTCCACAAGAGAAAATAATAGTTGAATTTATAAAAATGACCCTGTTCGAAAGTTTAAACATTTGATTCTTAGTACTGTGTTGTTTGTTGTTTTGATTCCTTTCCAACAATGACTGTATGATTTTGAGATCCATCTTTTCACACTGAGGACAACTGAGGGACTCATATGCAACTATTACAGAAGGGTCAAACACTCACTGATGATTTAGAAGGGAAAATTATGCATTAAGAGCCGGGGGTGTGAACTTTTGAAAAAAAAAAAAATCTTATTGCCTTAAGCTACAGTCTAGAAGATACATACATGTTTCCCAGAAGATAAAATAAATTAAATTTACTCTGATGAGAGTTTGAATCATCTGTAATATTGCATATGGGTCCCTCAGTTGTCTGCGGTGTGAAAAGATCCTCAAACAGTTCAAAAACACAAAAAAGATGAAAACTGGAATTTGGTGGACCTGAAGGATTTTTCTAAAGAACAGGACGTTGTTTAACTGTTCAGGACAAGCAAGAGACTCATGAACAACTATCATTAAACAAAAACACACCGCTGTGGATCATTCAGGTAACAACACAGTATTAAGAATCAAATGTATTTAAACTTTTGAACGGTGTCAATTTAAAAAAAATCAACTATTATTTTCATTACTGGAACGTGTGTAAACGTCTTTTATGTGAAATATCTTATTCAGGTCAGTGCTAAATGAAATAACAACATGTTTTTCGTATGAAAATAATTAACATTTTGCAGATTCTGCGAGGTGTATGTAAACTTTTGACTTCAACTATATAATATCTCATAGTCAAATGCATTTTAATCTATAATAAGCAGGAGTTTGCACAGTAACTTACCGCCCAGCATGTGAGGTGTGAGGTGTGCAGGTAAGGACCCGATCAACAGCGTTCTCTGTCCGTCTGTCTCATCTCTCCGGCCGCCGGTCGGGATAACGGCGCTCTGGATGAACGACCGCGGTCTTTGCGACGAATACTGGATCCGTTCACCGATCTGTCCCGTCGAACCGCCCGCGTAATACCGCAGAACCGCAGCTCGCCCGTCCGAGCTGGACAAATCGGAACCGGAGTAAGATCGGATCCGAACCCCCACGGCTTGGCTGCTCTGTTTCGGACCCATGCTGTATAATATCCCTATTTAAATAGTCTTAGAATCTCAAACTAGATCAGATGCCCCAAAATACCGAGAATCAGAGACCGATAAATGCAAAATATGCATTAAACACGCAAAAGAGAGAAGCCCAAATAACTCCGTACACTTCCAGCAGCCGATGTGAGTAAATCCAATCGAGCACACCACAAACTCAAACAGACGCCAAAGATCACGTGATGTGCTGATGATGCTTCTTGTAGTGAACTTTAGCGGTTGGCAAACTATTTTAGGAAGCTTTAGCGACTCCTAATGAATTGGAGTGTGACGCTTGCAATCAGTCTTAAAGCAACACCAAAGAACTTCGCTCCCTCTACAGGTTGGAAGCGGAATTGTCCATTACAGCTGTCGTAAATAATTTAGCCTTCCGTCGCGTCACATGCACGTTATTTGTTTGGAGGCTATCCAGGACCGGCTTTGGAAATAAACGATGTCCAGTGACAAGGTAGAGTATGTTGCATGACTATATGAAAGTATGAAAACGAAATAAAACATAATAATGACATTGTTTGCTATTTATTTTTGCCGTAAAGCAAGTCGCATTTGTAGTCTCATTTGAACTACAAAACCGCTACCTGACGACCCAAACTTACATAGTGCTGTTATGGCCGATAGAGGGTCGCAAAGCGAATACGAAAGTGCCGTCTCACCCTGTTATGAGTTGATGAACCACTGACATGAGTTTGGAAACATTATTTTAAGATTAAAAAAAAAAAAAAAAAAAAAAAAAAACTCTTTAGTGTTGCTTTAAAGGAGTAGTTCACTTTCAGAACAAAAATGTACAGATAATTTACTCACCCCCTTGTCATCCAAGATGTTAACGTCTTTCTTTCTTCAGTCGTAAGAAATTATGTTTTTTGAGTAAAACATTTCAGGATTTCTCTCCATATAATGGACTTATATGGTGCCCTGAGTTTGAACTTCCAAAATGCAGTTTAAATGCAGCTTCAAAGGGCTCTAAATGATCACATCCGAGGAAAGAAGGGTCTTATCTAGCAAAACAAGACGAGCGTTTGAGATTAAAAAGTATATAAATTGTAAATGTTTTTAGAAAATAACCGATCATTTCCCTAGATAAGACACTTCTTCCTCAGCTGGGATCATTTAGAGCCCTTTGAAGCTGCATTTAAACTGCATTTTGGACGTTTAAACTCATGGGTAGCATTAAAGTCCACTATATGGAGAACATTCCTGAATTTTCTTCTTCAAAAAAACATATCTTTACGACTGAAGAAAGAAAGACATGAATATCTTGGATGACAAGGGTTGAGTACATTATCTGTACATTTTTTCGTGTGAATAAAATAACTTCTTTAAGTTTTACAATGCAAAAATATTTGGGTTTCATCAGCGTCCAGGTATTTTTAGCTATACAAAACAGCTGTGTGATATTGCAAACTGTGTTTCTTACCATATTATTTTAATGTATTATCTTAATTATGAACACAGTTTACTGCGCTTTGATATTCTTCTCGCTATTTCCCTGCAGCGACTAAACAAACCAGAAGTCTTGCACATTTACAAAAAATTAAGGTGGATATGTGTAAGGGAAAAATACAGGTATTGACCACTTATGGAAACACAGCTAATGCTAAGAAATACAGAACACACTCATAAGGTTCAAATTTAATTGTTGAATTTCAGGTTACAGTACATGCTGACCCAAACGAACTGTACTCCAGTTTAATTCTAAATGACTCTAGACAACAGGCTGATCAATATTCATCTAAAATCAATAACAATATTTCCAATCACCACATTGTAAGATTTGAACAATCTTCTTAGAAATTAAATTATTAGTTATAAAGGTGACGAAAATAGCATCCACAAATGGATTTACGCACACAAAGGAGTAAATAAATAAAAGGGTAAGCTAATAATAAACGATAGATAAATATTAATAAATAATATAAATAATAAATAAAATATAAATCACAAATCGGGTATAAAGCTTTAACTGTTACACAATTAAGACATTCAAGTGAAAAATTGAATAGGCCTACATATAAACAAACAAATAAAGGTTAAGCAAAGGTTACATAAAGTAACAAGTTCAAGCAAAATAAATTAATATTATACAAAAAGTGGCAAAGTTCAGAAGTTTAGACCATAAGACAAAAAATAAATATCACAATCTTGTACAGAGCTTTAACTGTTACATAACTACATAAAGACAGCAGAAAAACAGCAGCTTTGATCTCAGTAACACACTTTCATATAATGTTGGTATAAGTCATCTCTACGCTTCACTGGGCGTGTGCAGGAAGACACTATGGAAGCAGAAGACAGTGGAAGTTTAGCGGCCACATCGTCAACGTCAACAAATTCACATACAGCATGTCCTGAAGAAACATCATGTGCCTCCGCTGACCTCTCCTGTGGCACAGTCTGTGCAGTCCTTCAGTCAACATCATGATGTGTTTGTACTGATGAGATGACAGCAGATAAATGATGCTTTCATGGCAACTGCTACATCAGGTCACACAGCAGTCACCTGAAACAGCTCATATATATAGGCCTACTCTTAAAAATAAAGGTTCTGGTGATAGCCAGGGTTTGATGTTACAGGAAAATTCAAATTTCCCCCCAAAAAACTTCCTAATCAAAGTTTTCTTTAAAGGTGCTGTATACGGTTTCTCAACACAATAAAAGTGTGCCTCGGTCATCATTATAAATGCGGGGAGGGGCATACGTTTCAAAGGGCGTGGCTTACATACAATAACCTCTTGCTTTTACAGAACAGAGTGGGCGGTTACTTGCTGTCTCATTGTACATGCGGGGAGGGGCATATGCTTCAAAGGGCGTAGCTTACATAAAAAACATTTTGCTTTTACAGAATGGAGTGGGTGGTCACTCTTACTGTCTCATTATAAATGCAGGGAGGAGCATAAGTTTTAAAGGGCATGGCTTACATACAATAACCTCTTGCTTTAACAGAACAGAGTGGCCGGTTACTTGCTGTCTCATTGTAAATGCGGGGAGGGGCATACGTTTCAAAGGGCGTGGCTTACATAAAATAACATTTTGCTTATACAGAACGGAGTCGGTGGTCACTCCTTCTGTCTCATTATAAATGCAGGGAGGAGCATAAGTTTCAAAGGGCATGGCTTACATACAATAACCTCTTGCTTTAACAGAACTGAGTGGGCGGTCGCTCTCGCTGTCTCATTATAAATGCGGGGAGGGGCATATATTTCAAAGGATGTGGTTTACAATAACATCTTGCTTTTACAGAATGGAGTGGACGGTCGCTCTCGCTGTCTCATTATAAATGCGGGGAGGGGCATATATTTCAAAGGATGTGGTTTACAATAACATCTTGCTTTTACAGAACGGAGTGGACAGTCGCTCTCGCAGTCTCATTAAAAATGCGGGGAGGGGCATATATTTCAAAGGGTGTGGCTTACAATAACATCTTGCTTTTACAGAACAGAGTGGGCGGTCGCTCTGTCTCATTATAAATGCAGGGAGGGGCATAAGTTTCAAAGGGCATGGCTTACATACAATAACCTCTTGCTTTTATAGAACGGAGTGGGCAGTCACTCTCGCTGTCTCATAAATGCGGGGAGGGCCATACGTTTAAAAGGCGTGCCTTACATACAATAGCATCTTGTATTTACAGAACGGAGTGAGCGGTCACTCTCACTGTCTTCTCATTATAAATGCGGGGAGGGGCATAAGTTTCAAAGGGTGTGGCTTACATACAATAACATCTTGCTTTTACAGAATAAAGTGGTCGGTTATTCTCACTGTCTCCTTATAAATGAGGGAGGGGCATACTTTAAAGGGCGTGTCTTACATACAATATAATCCTGCTTTGATAGAACGGAGTGGGTGGTCACTCTCGTTGTGGGGAGGGGCATACGTTTCAAAGGGTGTGGCTTACACACAATAACATCTTGCTTTTACAGAATGGAGTGGGCGGACGCTCTCGCTGTCTCATTATAAATGCGGGGAGGGGCATATATTTCAAAGGATGTGGCTTACAATAACATCTTGCTTTTACAGAACGGAGTGGACGGTCGCTCTCGCAGTCTCATTAAAAATGTGGGGAGGGGCATACTTTCAAAGGGTGTGGCTTACAATAACATCTTGCTTTTACAGAACAGAGTGGGTGGTCGCTCTAACTGTCTCATTATAAATGCAGGGAGGGGCATAAGTTTCAAAGGGCATGGCTTACATACAATAACCTTTTGCTTTTATAGAATGGAGTGGGCAGTCACTCTCGCTGTCTCATAAATGCGGGGAGGGCCATACGTTTAAAAGGCGTGCCTTACATACAATAGCATCTTGTATTTACAGAACGGAGTGTATGGTCACTCTCACTGTCTTCTCATTATAAATGCGAGGAGTTATATAACATTATAAGTTTCAAAGGGTGTGGCTTACATACAATATAATCCTGCTTTGATAGAACGGAGTGGGTGGTCACTCTCGTTGTGGGGAGGGGCATACGTTTCAAAGGCTGTGGCTTACACACAATAACATCTTGCTTTTACAGAATGGAGTGGGCGGTCACTCTTGCTGTCTCATTGTAAATGTGAGGGGGGCACAAGTTTCAAAGGGCATGCTTACATACAATAACATCTTGCTTTTATAGAACAGAGTGGGCGGTCACTCTCACTGTCTCATTATAAATGTGGGGCGGGGCATAAGTTTCAAAGGGTGTGGCTAACATACAATAACATCTTGTTTTTACAGAACAAAGTTGGCGGTCACTCTCACTGTCTCATTATAAATGTGGGGAGGGGCATAAGTTTCAAAGGGTGTGGCTAACATACAATAACATCTTGTTTTTACAGAACGAAGTTGGCGGTCACTCTTCCTGTCTCATTATAAATGCGGGGAGGAGCATACGTTTCAAAGAGCGTGGCTTACATACAATAACATCTTGCTTTTACAGAACAGAGTGGGCGGCCGCTCTCGCTGTCTCATTGTAAATGCGAGGAAGGGCATACATTTTAAAGGGAGAGGCTTACATACAATAACATCTTGCTTTTACAGAAGGGAGTTTGCGGTCACTCTCCCTTTCTCATTATAAATGCGGGGAGGGGCCTAAGTTTTAAAGGGTGTTCAGTGTTGAACCAATGAACTGCAGAAGAACCTTCATTTTAAGAGTTTAGACTTGGGTACACTGTTTGACCTATCTCTGGTTAAACACTTGAGTTGACCTGTCGGAACTCAGAGGATGTTGATTAATACAATCAAAAGACAATAAAGGCAAAGAGAGGATTAATCAAGGGTCTGTTTAAACATCTCACTCACCCCAAAACACAATAACCCCATCACATCTGAATCAGTGATAATTAGACTTCACCTTCTGATCTTGTTGAATTTGATCCTTGCACAGATACTCCGTAAGCACTTGCAATCAGCTTTGGTTATTTCAATACGAATACAAGAACTGGGGTTAAATGTCTTATTCACGGGAACAGTAAATCCACAATGGATATATAGATGGATATCTAGATATCTAGATACAGTCAACATGAAATCAAAATAATTGACCCTATTTACTTTTTTTAATACATACTCCTGGTCTTACTGTGAACAATTCATTGGTGCACATTAAAAGCGACTTTCCTTAAGCATATTCATGTGTTATGTTCAAAACAGCATACTAGCATACTACTCTTACAATTAGTATTTTATAAGTTTGCAAAACATAAACTGAAGACTTACAGAATTTATTAAACTGTGCATAATTCAACTTCCATTTCCAGTGTGATGATTAAATAGGACATGATACCAGCTGCATTTTTTGTAATTTGAACACATTGTAAAGAATTTAGACGTTTTTACCCAAAAAAGGATGCAAAATGCAAAACATCCCAATTTTTCGGCAACTGCACAACACTTGCTAAATTAAACATGCAATGTAATGCGGTCAAGTGACAACGGTGCAGCAATATACAGTACACTAGTATGCCATTCTGAACATAAGTCTACTATAATGTCACCTCCAGTCACATGACAGCTTATTTAAAAAAAAATATACGAAAGCAAGGAATGAGATACTTGTTTTGTTTCTGTGTTAGTTAGTGAGAAATAAAGCAGATCAAAAAATGAGTTAAAATCAGGGTGCAGGAAAAGCTGTCCAGATTTTAAAGGGTGTAATGGTGCAGTGTGTATGTTTGTGTGTATCAGGGTGAGTACGGTTAGGACAGCAGGGCTCGATGCAGAAACTGTGGCCCAGCGTGGAGCCTCTCTGCTGGGCATTATTGCTGGCTCACACCCATCTGCTGGTGGTCTGGCTCTGGTTCCTCCTCCACGTCTGCGTGATACTGATCGAATGTGTCATCGTCAATATCTGGAAGACCCAGGAGCTGCAAGACAATTTCACAATCATTCCATACCAAATAGAATACAATGGATTCAAACCTAGAACAGAACAAAACAGAATATTCAAATGTAACATGCATTGAGATTCCATTATAAGAGTGCAAACAAAGATTGCAGATAAAATAAAATCTGAAAATCTGATTCTATGAGTCACGTTTGATTCAAAAAGTGTTTGTACACACGTCTTACATGCGAGATTGGTCAAACATGGGGAAAATAAATTGAATTAAAATGAAATTTTCACTTTTTATTTGTTTGCTCAAGCATGTCTGCAAATAACATTTACCTTCAACAGACTTTGTCTTTGCCAAAAATGTAAGAACATGTTTTCTGTGGACATTCAACATTTTCTTTGTTTGAGAAAAAAATTACAACTTACAGTTACAACTTATTTTCATTTGATTTAGTTGCGGAAGTTTTGCATTAGATACAATGTGATTTTCGGTATTCCAGATTTGACAGAAGCAGCTTTCCTTGTGCATAAAATCACCCACAGCCAACAAACCAATGAAAATGTGCAGCAATAATGATGATCCACAGCAAAAGAGTAAAAACAGCTAAATCAAAGTCCTCCGTAACTGGCACAGATTTGCGGAAAATTGCTAGTTGCATGCATATTTCCAGTATTTTTTTTTTTTTTTTTTATGTAAGCAGTATGTTACACCTCAAATGACAAGGGAACTTTTATACAGGGTTCATACAAATACTGTAAAATAAAATTCCAAGGCTTTTAAGGACTTTTCAAGCACTACTTTTTTGATTTTCAAGGACTTCAATCAGAGATCTCACTTATCGAACAACTTAATTCTTAAGTCTTCTATTTCAAATTCTAAAAAAATAGAAAGAAATACAATATAAATAAAAATATAGTAATAAAAAATGGGGAAAAAAAATAGTGAAACAATGCAAAGTATTTCTACTAAAGTATTACAAAATATATTACACTTTTACTATTGTAAAACCATTTTTCATTTTCTAAAGGGATTTGTATTTGTGTATACTGTCTTTCTTTGTTTTTATAACTGTACTGCCTTAATGGTTTGATGTTTTTTACTGTAAAGATTTGCAAAATCGCCCTGAAATCCTGATCTGAAACAAATAATTTGCCAACTTGCAACAAAGTTCCGATCTGAATCTGAAATCTAAAGCAAAAGATTTGCAATCCAAACTGTAAGGTCCCAATCTGAATAATGATACACGATACATGCAATTTGAAGTCCTGTTTTTATCCATCACTACGTGCTTTTTAATAACTTTAAAAGCGATGTCAAAATTCTAAAATGAATGGCTCTTTTGATTTGAACTGGTTTTGCCAGTGAGGCTTGAAATTAATGATCGAAGTCGAGTTAAAAGGCGACTTTGATATAATTTTCCTCTAAACCACTAGATGGTAGAAAAGCATGCCGTAGCACTTTCCAAAACATCTGCTTTTCAAGATACACATGCAAGTTTGGCTGATGCTTGAAGCATTCGCGGGCAGCAGCGCAAAGTCGATTCTGTGCTTACTTGATCTAATATTTTAAGTTTTTGAAAATGTTGTAGATTTAATTAGCAAATGAGAGTCGTTAAAATTCTTGAATCTTGAGACAAAGGTCTTGATTTTGATTTTCAGTTTTGTTGAAGATAATTAAAGCAACAGTTTTTAAATAACGAAAGAATATGTCAAATTATGGTATTTAGGGTAAAAAAGCAGCCCTGCTGTTGGGGCTAAAAGGCACAATAAATAACATGATAATTAATAGAAGGCTGACTTTTCTATTTGTTGACATGACAGATGGTAAATATCATATATTATGATGGGTGTCCGTCTTAAAGATAATCACCATGTTTAGAACAAAACCATCCTATTTAAAAGCATGCTATTAATCATATCATATAATAAAATATCATTTGTTGTTACTACTGTAAATCTGTATTAAATTACTATGGGATCCCCTTCAGTGCTTTCAGAATCTTGACATACATTTTATATTATTTAAAATTTACATACATTTAAAATTATTTTGCTTCTGTATTATAAAATATGTTTTATTAACATATTTTAATGACTATTTAACGAACAAAAATGTATTCCTTTATTTATCAAAAAAAGCAGAAAATAGTACAAAGCAATGCAATCATACACTTTGGGCACAGTGAAAAGCTTATTTTTTTCTTAGGGTGTGCCTTTAGCCCCGTTGTACCCTACCTCTTCAGGAATATGGTTATTTTTAAGGGTTTTCCAGGCCTTACATTTCAAAAAGTCAACTCAGTTTCTCAAAATGGCTTGGGTTTGCAGAGCATTCACAGCTTATATGGCAGGATTATGTTAAACTAATGAAATGTATTACTTGGCTGTATAATATTTTCTTGTGCTTAGAATTATTTATAAAAATAGAGAGATAGACGTACAGGCCTGAAGGATCTAAAGACTTTGTCCAGCACCTCCAGCAGTGTTTTCTTCCCGCAGGAGGAGATGTAATCCTGTGCGAGCTGCAGGAACGGTAGACAGTCCTCGCTCTCACTCCACACATGCTAAAACCACAAATATACAATTAATTACACACCTCAGTTGACCAGTTTAACAATATCCCAAATATTTATTGCAATGTTTAAATTTATGACGGTGTTTAAATGTATCTTTATGATTTATCATTTTTAAAACAATTTCAATTGCTGTTCTATTTTTAAAAAATGCATGTTAAATCTAAATCTGGGGGGTTCGATTTCTAAATTCAATGTAAGTTACTTTGTATAAAAGCGCCTGCCAAACACATAAAGGTACAGTAAATGTTAATTATATATCTAGGCTTCATGGAGCACAGTAAACTGTTTTTTACATGTTCATGAAAACACATCTACAAAGCATTTGCAACAGGGAGAATTTGTCTGTCAGATGGAAACTACAATCAGACTAAAAATATGCATGTGTAAAAACATTTTAACTCAAACTCCCTGATATTTTTTTATTTATGGATTTGTAAAATATCCATATATGGTTAAAAGGATTTCTCTGAAGTCAAAGTTGAGCTTTCAGTGGAGAATCTGGGACAGTAAAACTCTTTGTCCCGTTATATTTATCCGAGCGAGAGGGACCATTTTTCAGTAGATGGCCCAAATAATCTTCTGCTCCCAAAATGCACTTGAG
>NC_133377.1:40746792-40828233 GCF_049309525.1 Garra rufa
ATTAAAGTTTTGTTTCATCTGACCATAAAACAGAAGACCAGAAATCTTCTTTTTTGTCCAGATGAGCATTTGCAAAGGCCAAGCAGGCTTTTGTGTGCCTTATCTGGAGAAGTGGTGTCCTCCTTGGTCTGCGTCCGTGAAACCCAGAGGTGTGCAGTGTCTGTTGGACTGTCTGCCTTGAGATGTTGCCACCAGCAGAGCTCAGATTCATCAGGATGGCCTTGGTGGTGATCCTTGGATTCTTTTTTACCATACTCACCATACTCCTGGCCAGCACAGGTGTCACTTTTGGCTTCCGACCACGTCCTCTGAGATTTTCACAGTGCGGAACGTCTTGTATTTTTTAATAATACTTTGCACTGTAGCCACTGGAACTTCAAAACATTTAGATATGGTCTTATAGCCCTTTCCCGACTTGTGAGCAGCCACAATGCACAGCCGCAGGTCCTCAGTGAGCTCCTTTGTCTTAGCCATGACTGTCCACAAACCAACAGCAGAGAGCTTCTGTTTTTCACCTGTTGAGTTGATTAAAACAGCTGTTCCCAATGAATCAGGATAATTAGGATGCTTTAGAACAGCTTGGACTATTTGGAATGGTATAGAACTTTGGATTTTCCCATAAACTGTGACAGTTTTCAAAGGGTATGAATAATTTTGGACATGTCAGTTTTTGTTCAAATGTAAATAAAAGCTTAGAAATATTTTTTTTCCCTCTTGATGCCTCTTGGACATTGTCTTATTATCTTTTGGGGAAGCCTGTGTCATTTTCGGTCAAAATTTCTCCAGGGGTATGAATAATTTCGGGATTGACAACCAGCACAACTGTTTCCAACATTTCTAATCAATCAGTATATTAGAATGACTTCTGAAGGATCATGTGACACTGAATACTAAAGTAATGATGCTGAAAATTCAGTTTTATCACAGGAATAAATTAGATCTTAAATGTATAATAAAATAGAAAAACGTTATTTTACATAGTAATAATATTTCACAATATTAATTTTTTTACTGTATTTTTCATCACTTTGTTCCAACTCACTAATTAAAAATAATAATCGTTTTGTAAAGAATATTCTATTCTATATTATTCTAAGAAAATATATATTACATAAAAGGCATTACATTTTGTGGGATTATATTTAAAACATACCAAAAACCCAACAGAGATTTAAAAGATTAAAAGAGAGAGAGATTTAAAGTTAACTGTCCAGAACTCATTTTCCATAAAATATTTCAGTTGCATATCTATTCAGCTCCACTAGAGGGTGCCATTAGTCCAATTTTTGATTCTTTGAACAAAGCTGGTTTATGGTCAGTATGTTCATTTGGAAACTGACAAGCCTGATAAAACACTTTACTTCTAACGTCACAATACAAACTGATGATTGTCAGTTTATCTACTCATATTTATGTGATCTCTAGAAGAATACATTTTTGGGACTAAAATAAGTAAAAAGGTATTATATGAATGTAACAAGCTTCTGAAAAGCAGAGTGTTAATAATAACTGAACTTTATCTGAGCATCAGCTAGCCGTGTGTCATTGTTTATGCTTGACACATCATTTTTGTTTTGACAGCAAGCAACAGCAAACTGGACTGAACCAGGAAAAAACTATGTATGTTTAGTATTTTGCAAACTGATTGAAAAGACGACAACAAAGAAATTAGCTGAATCACGTTCAACTACCACTATATTTGCTAACATACACAGAATGGGAGTTATAATATTTTTACATCACTGGGATCTGTATGGTTTTGAGATCCATCTTTTCACACTGAGGACAACTGAGGGACTCATATGCAACTATTACAAAATGATCAAACACTCACTGATGCTCCAGAAGGAAAAAACATGCATTAAGAGACGGGGGTGAAAACTTTGTGAATTTTAAGATCAGGGTAAATTTAACTTATTTTGTCTTCTGGGAAACATCTAAGTATCTTCTGCAGCTTCTGAAGGGCTCTACTAAATGAAAAAAAAAAAAAAAAAAAAGATATTTAGGCAAAATAAGTAATAGTTGCATATGAGTCCCTCAGTTGTCCTGAGTGTGAAAAGATGGATCTCAAAATCATAAAATCATTATTGGAAAGGGTTCAAATACACAAAAATGCTGAAAAAACTAAGAATTTGTCGAACCTGAAGGATTTTTCTGAAGAACAGCAGGCAGTTTAACTGTTCAGGACAAAAAAGGGACTCATAAACCATCACTAAACAAAAAGCACAGCTGTGGATCATTCAGGTAACAACACAGTATTAAGAATCAAGTGTATGTAAACTTTTGAACTGGGTCATTTTTATAAATTCAACTATTATTTTTTCTTGTGGACTATATGTAGACGTCTTTTATGAGAAATATCTTATATGAGAAAAAAATAACATGCATTTTCTACGATCCTTCTGATTTTGTTAAAATTATTAACATTTTGCAGATTCTGCAAGGTGTATGTAAACTTCTGACCTCAACTGTATTTAACAGGGTTGAAAAAGCAAACAAAAAAGTAAATTTGTGTTTTAATTTTGTCTGTAAATGCTAAAAATACTTTTAATTTAATATAAATAAATATTAATGATGTTTAGATTAAATGATATAAAACCACAGTGCCACAGTAAAAACAGACTGAAGAAAATGTATAGGGCTTCCATGCAGCGTTATTGTTAAAAAATAATAAATAAATATAAAAAAATGTTAATTGAAAAGCTGAAATAAAATGAAATACAAGTATTTCAGGAAATATTTAGATACAATTATTCCTTTTTCATATATATTTAATATTTAAAATAAATATTTCGAATATTTTATTAAAATAAAATAGGTAGAAGCACTAAAATTACAAACCTGAAATAAAAATAGTACATGAAAAATTTTACATATATATGTATATGGCTCAAAGACATTAAGATGTCCACGTCAAAAGAAATGTACAAAAGTGATTTTTTTTGTCAATAGAAAGCACATTAAATGTAAGTAAAGTGTCTACTTTAACTTTTCAAATCAGTTTTTGGAGAATAAAACGACTAAATTTGTTTAAAATAATGTTACATTGTCATTCAGTGTAACAATATTTATCTGAAAATTCAAACAACATGCTTATTCTGACTTGTACATGTTACAATATATAAAAGAATAATTGAGAATATTACATTTTATTGTGTTTTAAAAAAGTAAAAAAGTAATTTATTGAAATAAAAATAAGTTGAAAAACTAAAATTACAAACCTGAAATAAAAATAGAGCTTAATATTTAGAATTTTCCTCTGTAAAGGAAACAATCGAGTTGCATGCAAAATTAAGTTCTGTTTATTAAGTGTAAGAATAATCAAATTAATTTTATTCACTAGAAAACGCCTACAAGTATGAAAACTTTTACATATATACTGTATGTGTATAAGACGTTAAGATGTCCAAACAGACGTCAAACGAAATTCAGAAAAAGTGATTTTATATCAATAGACAGCACATTAAATGTAAGTAAAGTGTTTACTTTTAAGGTTTAAAATAAGTTTTTGAAGAATAAAACGACAAAATTTGGTTGAAACTAATGAATATTGAGAATAAAACAACTAAATTTGTTTGAAATAATGTTACTGTACAATGTCATTCAGTGTAACACATTATTTATGCGAAAATTCAAACAACATGCTTATTCTGACTTGTACATGTTAAAATATATAAAAGAATAAGGAAGAATATTACATTTTGTGTTTTAAATAAGTAAAAAAGCAATTTATTGAAATAAAATACGTTGAGGTACTAAAATTACATACCTGAAATAAAAATAGTGCTAAATATTTAGAATTTTCCTCTGTAAATGAAACAGTCGTGTTGCATGCAAAATTAAGTCCTGTTTATTAAGTGTAAGAATAATAAAATTCATTTTATTTACTACAAGTGTGAAGAATTGTACATACATAGGTATATGGGTCAAAGACGTTAAGATAAAAAAAAAACACAAGTGATTTTATGTCCAGAGAAAGTACATTAAATGTACGTAAAGTGTCTACTTTTAAGGTTTCAAATGGAAACAATCGAGGAAACAATCGAGTTGCATGATGTTCATGTTCTTTCTGAAGTCATAAAGAAATTATGTTTTTTGAGGAAAACATTTCAGGATTTCTCTCCATGTAATGGACTTATATGGTGCCCTGAGTTTGAACTTTTCCTCAAAAAACATAATTTCCTAACGACTGAAGAAAGAAAGATATGAACATCTTGGATGACAAGGGGGTGAGTACATTATCTGTACATTTTTGTTCTGAAAGTTAACTAATCCTTTAAATTTGTTTGAAATAATGTTACATTGTCATTCAGAGTAACAATAATTATCTGAAAATTCAAACAACATGCTTATTCTGACTTGTACATGTTAAAATATAAAAAAGAATAAGGGAAAATACTCAATATTATTGTTTTAAATAAGTAAAAAATCGTATTTTTTAAAATTATTTATTGAAATAAAATAAGTACAAACCTGAAATAAAAATAAAGCTAAATACTAATAAATATCAAACTCAAAGATGTTTAATGCACATAAGTTAAAACTAAAGAAAAGTTTAAATGAAAGCTAAAAATACTTAATTCAAAATTTGAATAAATACTGTTATAGCATATAAAACTAAAATAGCACTGCTTCAGTGTGTCAGTATGTGTATGAGTGTGTGCATGTGAACTGCAGTGACCCTCATTCAGGAGTCAGGACGGTGTTTGTGCCGGAGGGGGCGGGCAAGATCTCCGCCGTTCTCAGAGCTCGAGCAGCTTCTCATTCTCGTGTCTGCCGGTGTTTTGTGCGTCTGTGTTTGCGGCTCAGTAGCTTCACTATCTTTTGGATATGAATAAAGATCGCATGCTTTTCTTTTAACCGCGTTTTCTGGATGTACTAATGGATTGACCGCAAATGCGCGGCTCCGCGCGGATCATCTGAGCCCGTTATCCCGGACAGAGACCCGCTTTGTTCGGCCAGTAAGAGACGAATCAAGTCTGCTATCGAAATGAACGACACGGAGAAAGATAACAAATCTGATGAAGACTCGGAATCCCTGGAGGAAGAAGAGGTTGACCCGAGGATTCAGGTACAGTGCAACAAAATCAAATTCATAAATCGACTGGATTAAAACGAAAACCCGATTTAACACTTAGGCTATGTGTTATTTAGATAGCCTATACTGTTATTTATGCTAGAACTAACTCAGTCCTGTTTAACCTTCCCGAAACCAAAGCTGAATCTAGATCGTTCCATCAAACTCTGATTGCATGAAAGCTTGATCAGATCATATATGCATTAATAAATCCGATTTGCTCAAAGAGTTCTGCAGCTGGTGTTCGATCTGATAAAGGGGAACCCCATTGTTACATCAGCTGTTCTATTCTGTTACATTGTTTCATTGTTTATTACATTGACAATCATGTTTACTTTGACGTCATTTTTAGAATTTTCCTCTGTGAAGGAAACAGTTGAGTTGTATGCAGAATTAAGTCCTGTCTATTAAGTGTAAGCATAATAAAATTCATTTTATTCACTACAAGTGTGAAGAATTGTACATACATAGGTATATGGGTCAAAGACGTTAAGATAAAAAAAACACAAAAGTGATTTTATGTCCATAGAAAGCACATCAAATGTACGTAAAGTGTCTACTTTTAAGGTTTCAAATAAGTTTTTGGAGAAAAAATGTCAAAATTGGTTGAATAATAAAATTCATTTCATTCACTAGAAAACGCCCACAAGTATGAAAAACTGTACATGTATGGGTCAAAGACGTTAAGATAAAAAAACACAAAAGTGATTTTTTTGTCCATAGAAAGCACATTATATGAAGTGTCTACTTTTAAAGTTTCAAATAAGTTTTTGGAGAAAAAAATTTCAAAATTGGTTGAATAATAAAATTCATTTAATTCACTAGAAAACGCCTACAATATGAAAAATTTTGGATATACATATATATGGGTCAAAGACATTAAGATAAAAAAATCACAAAAGTGATTTTATGTCCATAGAAAGCACATTAGATTTAGGTAAAATGTAGGTAAAAAGTCGTTTTTGGAGAATAAAATGTCAAAATTTGGTTGAAATAATGTTACATTGTCATTCAGTATAACAATATTTACGTCAAAATTCAAACAACATGCTTATTCTGGCTTGTACATGTTAAAATATATAAAAGAATAAGGGAGCATATTAAATTTTCTTGTGTTTTTAAATTAGTAAAAAATCTTATGGATAAATGGGCAAAACCTAGGATAGTGGCAAATTTTTTTAAATGTATAATTACAACTAATTAGTATTTAGGATGAAAGTAATTCATCTTTTAAAATGTCATAAATTGATTTTTGTTGTAAATATGCCCGAACTTACACTAAATTACATTTTAGTGCGTCTTCTGTAAATTGGGGGGAAATATATATATTAGTGACATGTTTTGCTTTAAAAGTGCACTCTTTCTGTAAAAGAAATGACACTTTCGATGCATTTTAAATGATGCATTTCTCGACTTTTCTGTATTACACTGTGTGCTAGTTGTGCTAGATGAACTGGTTTTCCATACTCCACCCATGAAAGAAAATAAACGCATGATCTTGTAATGAAAATAACATCTGTGTGTCATCAACGTGTAGCTAACATCGCAGGAAAAGCATACATACGAGCTTAATCTCAGTGTTGGGTTACTTCAATAACACTTTCCAGATGTTGTTGGCCTGCTGAAATCTTACTGCAAGGGACATCTTACTGCGATCTTAAGTCCTTCTGCCTCGCTTTATCTCTTTACCAGGGTGAACTGGAGAAACTGAATCAGTCTACAGATAACATCAACAGATGGGAGACAGAACTGGAGGTAAGGTTGACATGCTTGCTTTGTGGTGTCAGTGTTTTCGCTGAAAATGGTTGCAGGCGGAATTCCAAAGTGGAAAAAGTCTAAACGCTCAGACCCTCCCCCTTCCGGCACTGACCAATAGGAAGTGTCTTGCATGTGACTGACAGCCTTTATATCTGTTGAGCAGACAAGAGGAAATCTCTTCTATCCCAGTCTGGAATTCCTGCCTTGAAAGCCACAGGCCACAACAGCTAAAGGAGTCGTTTAGGAAAATGTTTGTCATTCTAAATCCGGATGACTTTCTTCTACAGGAGAGACAAACAGAAGCAGTAAATTACTAGTTGCTAAATTAGTATCAGAAATGTTCATTTCCATGTTTTGTTTCAGCTGATTTATGATTTCCTTTTCTGAATACAGCGTATGTACCCTTACAAAAAATACTGTGATGTTCCTATGGTAAACAGATGGTGTCAGATAATAATACCAACATTTTCCAAAGCATTTCAAAGAATATCAAGGTAGTACCGTGGTCTAAAATGTTTTTTGTTAGTTTTCTTTCAACTAACTAGTGTTATTTCAGTATTATTAATTTTATTTACTATTATTTTTTTATATTTTCATTAACATTTTATTGAATAATTTTTTTTGTTGTACTTTTTTACATTTTAATATTTAGAATTAGATGTAATTTTTAGATTTTTTGTTTTTATTTTAAGTTTTATTTTTTTGTCATTTTATGTGCTTTTGTCACTTGTATTAGTTTTTTTTTTTAAATATTACTATTTTGATTTAATTTAATGTTATTTAAAAAAATTTTTGTTAAACTAAAACTAAAACCATAAAACATTTTTATTACTTGAAAAAACAAACTTTAACTGACATAAAATACAAAAAAAAAACGGTTTTAATTTCAGCGAACTGAAATTAAACTTTATTATTTTAATTTAGTTGAATGATGCACACAAATAACTAAAACAAAAAATAAAATAAAATTAGTAAAAACTATACAGACTTTTTGGAATATCTAATACACAACAAAAACTAAAACTTGTACTAAAATGAAAACACTTAAAATAAAAATATATATATAAAAAACTATTAATATTAGTATCTTAAACTTAAACTTGTTTTAGTTATAGTTTAAAACTGAAACCATAAAAACATTTCTTGAAATAACTAATCAACCAAAAAATACTAAAATAAAATAAAAACATTAAACAGTTTTAATTTCATTTTAATTGAATTTGCCAAGGCAAACTTTATTATTTTTATTTAGTTTAATGATGCACAAACATAACTAAAACAAAAAATGAAATGAGTAAAAACTATACAGACATTTGAAAGAAAAAAATAATAATACTCAACAAAAACACTTCTACTAAAATTAAAACAGTTAAAATAAAAATATTTTTAATACTATTAATATTAGTATATTAAACTTGTTTTAGTTAGCTGCCAAGCAGGATTATAGTTAACTAAAACTATAAAACTAAAACTGAAACCATAAAACATTTTTATTACTTGAAAAAACAAACTTTAACTGACATAAAATACAAATTTTTTTTAAAACGGTTTTAATTTCAGCGAACTGAAATTAAACTTTATTATTTTAATTTAGTTGAATGATGCACACAAATAACTAAAACAAAAAATAAAATAAAATTAGTAAAAACTATACAGACTTTTTGGAATATCTAATACACAACAAAAACTAAAACTTGTACTAAAATGAAAACACTTAAAATAAAAAAATATATATAAAAAACTATTAATATTAGTATCTTAAACTTAAACTTGTTTTAGTTATAGTTTACTAAAACTGAAACCATAAAAACATTTCTTGAAATAACTTATCAACCAAAAAATAATAATACTCAACAAAAACACTTCTACTAAAATTAAAACAGTTAAAATAAAAATATTTTTAATACTATTAATATTAGTATATTAAACTTGTTTTAGTTAGCTGCCAAGCAGGATTATAGTTAACTAAAACTATAAAACTAAAACTGAAACCATAAATTCATTTTTGTTACTTGAAATAACAAACTTTAACCTTAACTTTAACCTAAACTTTTTTAATTTCAGTTATTTGCCAAGGAAAACGTTATTATTTTTATTTAGTTAAACGATGCACAAAAATAACTAAACTTAAAAATGAAATAAAATTAGTAAAAAAAACTATACAGACATGTTGAAGAAAAACTAATACACAACAAAAACGACATCAGAAAATTTTAAATATAAAAATGTCTAAAATAAAAAATATTATTAAAAACTACTAATAGAGGTATCTTAAAGATACTAAAATATAATAATAATTCTGTTAGTTTTTCATCTAATATTTATACTTTCGTTTTATTTCTTTATACTTTATTACAATTGACAAAATTAGTTGTAATAATCCTAGAATTTGGACACTTCTTAAAGTCTTCTTAATTTCAGATTTAGGCTATTTGTTCCTCGTCAGATTTTTTGACAAAAATACTCACCCAGAGTCATCTGTATTTGACTGTACTTGGCCTGTTGTTATTCAGCAGAATGAACCAGGAAGTGTGGTTCTGCCAGAGGAAGTCTAAATCCCTCTGACGTGCTTTTTGTCATTGAAGTCCTGTGTGGAAGGATGTAGATGTCAGTGTTTTTAAATATGTCATTCGAGCGACCAAACCCACTCGACGATAGATTCATTCACAACTAGACTCCATATACTCACGCACTGGCCTTCTGCTCATCTTATGCAACAAATATGATGGTTTCTTTCTTTCTTTCTTGCTGATAGGGAGTTTTCTGTCTAGAAAGCAGGGTGTAGATTCCTTCTTAACTGTAAAATGCTGAATTGAGTTAGCTAAAGCAGAGCTTTTCAGGGAGAAGCAAAAGGCTGATTATTGAAGCGTTTCATTGCTGTGAAACTGAAAGAAGGACGCACATAATTCAGAGAGATTCCTGAGCATGCAGTTCATGCTGCCTGGATATGATGAGCCTTTCAATGCACTGAGATTTATACAGATTTCACAGGCTATTTTGCACTGTAATTCAATCTTGAATACGCCTGTCAACACAAAGACGAGAATTCATCTGTCACTGTCTTTTATTGAGCAGTTCACACAGATGAATTAAACATATTATCCTTAATGCATCACAATACTATAATGTCCAAGGAAGTGTGAGCCTTCACCGATGCACATTGCACACAAAAATGCCTTTTTTTTATCTCAAGTTTATTTATGAGTGTGAATACACTTTGTGATGAAAATGAACTCACCCCCAGGCCATCCAAGATGTAGATGAGTTTGTTTCTTCATCGGATTTGGAGAAAAGTAGCATCGCATCACTTGCTCATCTGCAGTGAATGGGTGCCGTCAGAATGAGAGTCCAAACAGCTGATAAAAACATCACAATAATCCACAAGTAATTCACAGTAATCCCATCTGTTAACATCTTGAGTAGACAAAAGCTGTGTGTTTGTAAGAAACAAATCCATCTACACTGTTTTTTTTTTACGTCAAACTGTTGCTATATTATTACTTTCTCCAGTGACAAAAATGGTCTTGCCTAAAACAGGAGAGAAATCTCCAGAGATTGAGCAAAAAAAAAGTCTAAAACAGCTCTAAACAGCTCTATGTGTGTGGATTTTGATGTCAGAGACAACAGGAAATTATGGATTATGGACTCATATTTTGGCCAAAATGTATGGTTCAGAGTTAAAAAAACATTTTAATGATGTATTTGTTTTTTTATAAACATATCACAAGATGTTAACTTATGGACTGGAGTGGATTATTGTGATTTGATGTTTTTATGAACTGTTTGGACTCTCATTCTGACGGCACCCATTCACATCCATTGGTGAGCAAGTGATGGAATGCTACATTTCACAAATCTGATGAATAAACAAAAGGTTTGTGTCATCAATGGCAAGACTGAGTGCCATAAACAATGCAAACAACACTGGCAAAGAGTTTTATTCTTATATATTTGAACATACTCTGCTGTTCAAAAGTTTGGGATCATTAGGAGTTTTGATGTTTTTAAAAGAAGCCTCTTATGCTCATCAAGGCTGCATTTATTTGATCAAAAATACAGAAAAAATTTAGTATTGTGAAATATTATAGCAATTTAAAATAATGGTTTTCTATTTAAATATACTTTGAAATATAATGTATTTCTGTGATGCAAAGCTGAGTTTTTAGCATCGTTATTCCAAACTTCTGTGTCATATGATTCTTCAGAAATCATTCTATTATACTGATTTATTATCAATGTTAGAAACTGTTTTTGCTGTTTAATATTTTTTTGGAACATGTGATACCTTTCCGTGATTCTTTGATGAATAATCAAAATAAAAAGAACACCATTTTTTTATTCAAAACTAAACAATATAAGTCTTAACTCACTTTTTTATCAATTTAACACATCACAGAAACAGATCTGCTGACCCCAACTTTTGAATTGTAGTGTATATTGTTACAAAATTTCTATTTTAAATAAATGCTGTTCTTTTTTAACTATTTATTCATCAAAGAACCCTGAAATAAGTATCACAGGTTTAAAAAAACATAAAAACAACAATGATAATAAATCAGCATATTAGAATGATTTCTGAAGGATCATGTGACACTGAAGACTGGAGTAATGATCATGAAAATTCAGCTTTGCATCACAGAAATAAATGAGATTTTTTGAAGTACATTAAAATAGAAAACTGTTATTTTAAATTGCAATAATGTTTCAAAATTTGATTTTGATTTTTGATCAAACAAATGCAGCCTTGACAAGCAAAAGATTCTTCTTCGAAAAACAAGAAAATCTTACTGATCCCAAACTTTCAAACATCATTGTATGTGCATTTGATTGCAGATTTACTCACCCCCAAAATATGTGTTACTGGTCTTTTTTTCTTTAGGATTCCCGCCAGAAGTTTCGCACCGTCCTCGTGGAGGCCACCGTCAAGCTAGACGAGCTGGTGAAGAAGATCGGTAAAGCCGTTGAAGACTCCAAACCGTACTGGGAGGCCAGAAAGGTGGCACGTCAGGTGAGCTTCAACTCATAGCAGTATGTTATGTTGGAGTTTGCATTTGTGGAATCTTCTGGAATCTCATCTAAGGAATGAACACTTAGGAAAACACTTGAAACTTTAGGAAACATAGTCGTTCACTACTGCCAACAGGAAAGCAGGCTAAGAGCAGAATTATGCAATGAAGGTTTGGCTGTTGCCATAGAGGCTGTTGAACAGCAGGAAACATCTGATGCAGGTTCAGCGGGCGTTCAGAGCCCACAGCCACTGACAGACTGGAAAACTGGCTATGAGTCTCTGAGACGGCCCTTAGCTGGTTTATATTACTGTACCAGCATGTTAAAGGGATAGTTTACCCAAAAATGAAAATTAGCCCTTTATTTACTGACCCATCGTTCTTTCAGACTAATCCAATCAGAGTTATTTTAAAAATTATCCTGGCCCTTCCAAGCTGTAGAATGGCAATAGGCGTCTCTTCATCATTTCAAAACAAGTCCAATAAAGTGCATCCATCCATAATAAGAAGTGCTTCACATGGCTCCGGGGGTTGAATAAAGGCCTCCTGTAGCGAATCGATGTGTTTTTGTGAGAAAAATATTCATATCTAAAATGTAATAATCACTTTAATCTAGCTTTTGCCAACTGTTGTACATGGAAGCAGCTCCAGGTGGATGCACTGCAAAAAAAAGGGCTTATCTTAGTATTTTTGTCTTGTTTGTAGTAAAATATAAAAAAATTCTTAAATTAAGATGCATTTACTAAATAAGCAAAACGACATAAGATATTTAGTCTTGTTTCTAGGTGGAAAAAGCTAAATCAAGTGCAGTTTGCTTAAAATAAGTAAAATGATCTGCCAGTGGGGTAAGTAAAATACTTTTGTTGATTTTAAAATACTCCTGATAATTTTACTCGTTTCCAGAGAGAAAAAAGTAAATTAAGTGCATTTAGCTTAGAACAAGATTAAATATCTTATGTTATTTTGCTTATCTAGTAAATGCATCCTAATTTAAGAATTTTCAGATATTTTGACTAGAAACAAGATAAAAATACTAAGTAAGATAAGCCTTTTTTTGCTGTGTGACATATGACAACACAGCATGGAGAAACCAAAACAAATCAGCGGTCACAAATTAGAAGTTTAAAATGAGGATTTGTAAAGAAAAATGTTGGAGGATTTCGATATAAACTAAGAGAGCACTGGTTTTCCTTTGCTAAAGTAAGGAAACTTTGCTCCTGTAAACAAATGTTGGTTTTCACAAGACTCGGAGCTGCTTCAGTGTACGACCAGTTGGTCCAAGCTAGATTAATTGATTATTATGTTTTAGATTGTTTTCTGTTTTAGAAAACGCATTGATTCGCTACAGGAGGCCTTTATTCACCCCCTAGAGCCATGTGAGGCACTTTTTTTTTAGGATGGATGCACTTGGATTTGGATTTTGGAATTGGATTTGTTTTGGACTGATGAAGAGAAATACCAGTCTATTGCCATTTTACAGCTTGAAAGTGACTGGAAATTTTTTTGCATTCGTCTAGAAGTCATATACACCTAGGATGCCTGGAGGGTGAGTAAATAATGGGCTAATTTTCTTTTTTGGGTTAACTATCCCTTTAACACAGGCAACTATGAATCTACGTGCAGCCATCTAAAATTTATAAACCAGGACAAAATGCTATCATTAAAGTAGTGCAAAAACACTTCAAGCTGCTTTACACTGTAAAGTTGCATGAACTAATAGTGTAATCTTTGTAAAACAGCACATTTGTGACCCTGGACCACAAAACCAGTCATAAGGAAGGGTCAATTAAAATTTGTAAAAAGTGAGATTTATACATCATCTGAAAGCTGAATAATGGGATTTGACAATATTTGGCCCAGATACAACTATTTAAAAAAAAATCTGGAATCTGAGGTGCACAAAATACAAAATATTGAGAAAATTCCAAATGAAAAAAAAAATTGTCCAAATGAAGTTCTTAGCAATGCACATTATTAATCAAATATTAAGTTTTGATATATTTAAAGTAGGGAATGTACCAAAGATGCTCATGGAAAATGACCTATATTTAATACCCTAATGATTTCTGGCATAAAAAAATATATTTATAAATGATTGCCTATTGCCACAAATATCCCCGTGCTACTTAAGACTGGTTTGGTGGTCCAGGGTCACATTTACATTCGTAATGCAGCAGTTTTCAAAGATCAAAGAAAGTATGATGTTCTGAAAGAATATAAATATAGGAGCAGCTGTTAAGAAAAACACACTTGCCCCAGTTTAACTTCTCAAAATCACATGAGCACCATCCACCCCCAAACCCAGCCTGCGCTGTCAGCATCTCAATAATGAACGACCGGCAGTCCAGCGTACAGACGCGGGGTAATTTGTTTGCAAACAGACTCTGGCATTTCCCATAGATAGAAACAGCTCTGGAGAGACTGAACATGACGTCCTTCTAACGTGTCTAAGTACAGGAAAAGGCTGTTCATCTCAGAACACTACGATCCACAACACTTTAGCACAGTGACAATTATTACAACATGATACAACCTAAGTGTTTAATATGAACAAGCATCTGTCATTAATGTCATATGAAAGTGTTTGGATTAGAGGATCTGCTGTGTGTGTGTGTGTGTGTGTGTGTGTGTGTGTGTGTGTGTGTGTGTGTGTGAAGGATTTGAGATCACTGTTGCTTTCAGCCATGAAATTTTCCATATTATCACCTTGTGACAGTGATAAATCAACACAAATGTCGCACTCACACAGCCATAAAAGAGCTTTTTATATCCCGGAGATGACTTCGGTGGGAGTTCTGCTCAGCTTCTGGCTCTAACTCAATTATTACACAGTCAAAAGTGAACATAAGTGGAGTGCTTACGATCACAAATCTTATCAGAATTCATTTTAATGTCTTTGAAAGAAATCTCTTATGTTCAACAAGGCTGCATTTAGCCGATAAAAAGTCATTTAATTTTAAATACCTGTTTTCTATGTGAATATATGTTCAAATGTAATTTATTCCTGTGATCGAAGCTGAATTTTAATCATCATTACTTGTCTTCAGTCACATGATCCTTTAGACATCATTCTAATATGCTGATTTGCTGCAGAAGAAACATTTATTATGATTATTTTCGATGCTGAAACTTCATCATTGATGAATAAACTTCTTAACTTCTTTAAAAAACTCATCTAATTGCATTAGACTAACTAATTTATGTGCAGTTAAAGTGATAGACTCTCACTAATAAGATGTGAGAAGACTTCAGACAGTCAGAAGCTCATATTCTCAGTCTATTTTTACACACATTAAAACAAAATGATTAGTCATGAGTGAGTAAAACGCAGCCAGGAAAAAGACATTGTCAGCTAATCTTTTAAAGGCTCCTGGTAAAACCTGATTCATTTAAGTAGAACTAAACACAGGCCATAAATAATAAGTCATTTGATGTGTATCACTATAGCGTCTGTAAGCATTATTGCATTCAAAAATGACCTTTTTACATTCGTTTTACATCGTTACGATTCATGTTCCAGGTCTCATTGTGAACAATTCAAAACGAAAACAATTTATTAAAATAAAAATTTCCTGATGATTTACTCACCCCCATGTCATCCAAAATATCCATGTCTTTTGTTCTTTAGTTGCAAAGAAATTAAGTTTTTTGAGGAAAACAATTCAGGATTTTTCTCCATAGTGGACTTAAATAGAAAAAAAAATGCAGTTTCAGTGCTGCTTCAAAGGGCTCTAAACGGTCTCAGCCATGGAATAAGGGTCTTAACTTGCAAAATGACCAGTCATTTTCATTTTCTTTATAGCCACAAATGCTTATCTTGGTTAGCTCTGTGATGCACATTCATACTCTGTGCTTTCCGGTTCAAGACAGTTAGAGCATGTCGAAAAACTTCCATCCCATCCTCCAACTTTCTACTTCGCTGTTTTATCGTTTTTTTTTGTAAAGGGTGTTTGACCTTCTTTGAGTGTTCACTTGGTAAACACTGAGTTCTGCAGCGATGTAGGATGATTTTAACATTGGAAGAGAAAATAAGAAGGGAGTTTTTCGACATATCATAACTGTCTTGAACCCGAGTGCACAAATCACAGAGCTAGACAAGACGACCATTCAAGGTTAAAAAGTATATAAATTGTGCATTTAAAAATCGTTTCACTAGATAAGACCCTTATTCCTCGGCAGGAGTCGTTCAGACTCCTTTAAAGCTGCACTAAAACTTTATTTTTAACTTTCAATCCGCTGAGCACCATAGAAGTCCACTATATGGAGAAAAATCAAGGTATGTTTTCCTCAAGAACGAAAGAAGAAAAAGACATGAACATCTTGGATGACACAGGGGTGAGTAAATTATCAAATTATCAGGATTTTTATTTTATTTTGGAAGTGGAGTAATCCTTTAATAATTAAGACGTGTATAGCGCATACACTGTTCTGCATGTTAGCTAATATGATTTAGTGTCTGGAGTTAATCTAATTAAGCATTATATCACTGTGTGTGATCTGTCCTCAAGCATTACTGTGAGGTTTGTCTTTGCTTTTTATACTAAATTGGTGCTAATCGATGTGTGTGTGTGTGTGTGTGTGTGTGTGTGTGTGTGTGTGTGTGTGTGTGTGTGTGTGTGTGTGTGTACCTGGTATTCATCACGTTATGGGGACCAAACAAGGATAATACCAGTAGATTTTGACCTTGTGGGGACATTTCTTAGGTCCCCATGAGGAAACAGGCTTATAAATCATGCACAATGAGTTTTTTTGAGGAAGTAATAGTGTGCACAATCTCCTGTGAGGGCTAGGTTTAGGTGTAGGGTAGGTGTAGGGCCATAGAAAATACGGTTTGTACAGTATGAAAACCATTACGCCTATGGAATGTCCCCATAAAACATGTAAACCCAACATGTGTGTGTGTGCTTGTTTGTCTGGGCTAGTAATCAAATGAAGGTGGTCTTGTGTAACTGTCCTGTCATCACTCTGAAAGACCACCATGATCTGTCTGTGCCAGTAGATGACACAGACGGTCAGCACCAGCTCTGCCAGCTGTCCCTCAGTCAAAATGCCAACACCCACTTTACAGCCAATCAGAGCACAGCACACGATCACACCTCCACTGACCTACAGCTGACCAGATAGATAGAAAGACAGATGATTTTGCACGTTTGCCCACTGACTTTGTCCATAAAGAAATGATCAGTCTATAATTTTAATGGTAGTGGTATTTGAACAGTAAGAGAATGACAACAAAAAATGCATTTCAAAAAAGTTATACATTTTTAATGAGGGAAATAAGTATTTGAACCCTTTGCAAAACATGACTTAGCGAAACTCTTGTTGGCAATCACAGAGGTCAGACGTTTCTTGTAGTTGGCCACCAGGAGGGATTTTGTCCCACTCCTCTTTGCAAATCCTCTCCAAGAAATTAAGGTTTTGAGGCTGACGTTTGGCAACTCTAACCTTCAGCTCCCTCCATAGATTTTCTATGGGATTAAGGTCTGGAGATTGGCTAGGCCACTCTGGGACCTTCATGTGCTTCTTCTTGAGCCACTCCTTTGTTGCCTTGGCCATGTGTTTTGGGTCATTGTCATGCTGAAATACCCATCCACGACCCATTTTCAATGCCCTGGCTGGCTTTTATGCCCTGGCCCTGATGGTACACGGCTCCATCATCATCTCTTTGATGCGGTGCAGTTGTCCTGTCCCCTTAGCAGAAAAACACCCCCAAAGCATAATGTTTCCACCTCCATATGTGACCCTGGACCACAAAACCAGCCTTAAGTCGCTGGGGTATATTTGTTGCAATAGCCAAAAATACATTGCATGGGTCAAATTTTATTTATTTTTTTATGCCAAAAATCATTAAGAAATTAAGTAAAGTTCATGTTCCATGAAGATTTTTTGTAAAATTCCTACTGTAAACATATCAAAATGTAATTTTTGATTTGTAATATGCATTGTTAAGAACCTAATTTGGACAACTTTAAAGGTGATTTTCTCAGTCTTTTTGATTTTTTTGCACCCTCAGATTTCTGATTTCAAATAGATGTATCTCAGTCAAATATTGTCCTATCCTAACAAACCATACATCAACAGAAAGCTTATTTATTGAGCTTCCATATGATGTATAAATCTCAGTTTTGTCAAATTTAACCCTATGACTGGTTTTGTGGTCCAGGGTCACATATTTGACAGTGGGATGGTGTTCTTGGGGTCATAGGAAGCATTCCTCCTCCTCCAAACACACCGAGTTGAGTTGATGCCAAAGAGCTTGATTTTGGTCTCATCTGACCACAATACTTTCAACCAGTTTTCCTCTGAATCATGGAGATGTTCACTGGCAAGCTTCAGACGGGCCTGTACATGTGCTTTCTTGAGCAGGGGGACCTTGCGGGCGCTGCAGGATTTCAGTCCTTCACGGCGTAGTGAGTTACCAATTGTTTTCTTGGTGACTATGGTCCCAGCTGCCTTGAGATAATTGACAAGAGCTGTGTAGTTCTGAGCTGATTCCTCACCGTTCTCATGATCATTGAAACTCCACGAGGTGAGATCTTGCGTAAAGCCCCAAACCGAGGGAGACTGACAGTTATTTTGTGTTTCTTCCATTTGCGAATAAATGCACAACTCTTGTCACCTTCGCACCAAGCTGCTTGGTGATGGTCTTGAGGCCCATTCAAGCCAGGTCTACAATCTTGTCCCTGACATCCCTGGACCGATCTTTGGTGTTGGCCATGGTGGAGAGTTTGATCTGATTGTTTGATTGCTTCTGTTGACAGGTGTCTTTTATACAGGTAACAAACTGAGATTAGAAGCACTCCCTTTAAGAGAGATGCTCCTAATCTCAGATCGTTACCTGTATAAAAGACAACTGGGAGCCAGAAATCTTGCTGATTGATAGGGGATCAAATACTTATTTCACTCATTAAAATGCAAATCAATTTTATAACCTCTTTTAAAATGTTTTTTTTTGTTGTTGTTGCTGTTGTTATTCTGTCTCTCACTGTTTAAATAAACCTACCATTAAAATCATAGACTAATCATAGACAAATCATAGACTACTCATTATCATCCTTGTCAGTGGGCAAACTTACGAAATCAGCAGGGGATCAAATATTTTTTTCCTCACTGTAGATAGATATATAGATAGAGTGTTCTGTTCTGGCATGTCTCTCACCTCTCATTCAGCTGTTGTTCTGCATCATCTGTACTGTCTGGGTGTCACTTGAGTAACAGCATCAGCCGTCAGTGACAGTCTGCAGCACGTGTCAGCTGACCTCACACCTCACACACCTTCACAGAATGTCTGTGTGTGTGTGTGTGTGTGTGTGTGTGTGTGTGTGTGTGTGTGTGTGTGTGTGTGTGTGAAAGAGACACACAGACACACACACATTATCATGGACAAATCAAGGTCAGACAGCACATGGAGGTGTTATCCAGACTGAGACTGCATTTGACTGGCTAAATTTAACACCAGACTCCAATCAAACCACTGAAAGTGCTGGTGCATCATCTCATACGCAAATGTAGAATATTTTTAGTTCATCTCTCAGCTGGATATTAAAATATTCAAGAAATTATTTGCACATTAATTTTCTGGTCTTAAACACTGCATGCCACCATACTGCTTGTACTATATCTGCAGTATACATTATGTATATCATGCACATTTTATGCATGCATAGAATGCACATCATACCACATTTGCTGCAAACTGCACACTTGAAGACTTAAAATTAGACAGTAGACTTTAATTTCCCACTGATATTATACAGCATCAGGCAATAGTTTTAAAGAAGTCTCTTCTGCTCACCAAGACTGCATTTATTTGATCCAAAGTATAGCAAAAAACTATAAAACTATAAAAAAACTGTTTTCTATTTAAATTTATATTAAAATGTAATTTATTCCTGTGAACTTTTCAGTATCATTACTCCAGTCTTTAGTGTTACATGATCCTTCAGAAGTCATTCTAATATCCTGATTTGCTGCTCAATAAACATTTCTTATCAATATTTAAAACAGCTGAGTACATTTTTTTCAGGATTCTTTGATGAATATAAATATTCAAAGTCAGCATTTATCTGAAATAATAAGCTTTTGTAACATTATACACTCTACCATTCCAAAGCTTTGAGTAAGTTTTTTTTTTTTTTGGAAATTAATACTTTTATTTAGCAAGATTGCTTTAAATTGATCAAAGGTGATGATAAAGACATTTATAATGTTAAACAAATTCTATTTCAGATAAATGCTGTCCCTCTAAGCTTTCTATATTTATCAAAGAAACCTGGAAAAATTCTACTTAGCTGTTTTCAACATAACAATAATAAATGTTTTTGAGCAGCAACTCAGAATAGCATGATGATTTCTGAATGATCACGTGACTGGAGTAATGATGCTAAAAATTCAGCACTGAAATCACAGAAATAAATATAATTTTTAAATACATTCAAATAGAAAACAGTAATTTTAAATAGCAAAAATATTTCAAAATTGTACTGTTTTTGCTTTGGATCAAATAAATGCAGGCTTGTTGAGCAGAAGAGACACAAAAAACACAGTAATTACTATCAAACTACTAATTTTACTCAAACTATTTGTTGAGTAAGAATTCTACAGTATACAGTCCAAATATGCATTTTCAGTATGCATTGAATACCTGAATGACCAGCTACATTTGCAAAATGTGCAACAGGTAATACTGGATCCCACAATGTAATGCTCTTGACGTAACCTTGTAATTATAATGTGATAAATGAATCAGCTTTTTTGGACCTAATTAGTTAGAAAATTCTTTCAGTTAAACAAAAAAAAAAAATCGAAATAAAAGGTGTTTTATCTGAGACAATAACTGAACTGAAGTTATAAAACCACATAATAGTAAGTGTACTACTAATGTAGCATGTTTGGTTCTAAAAATAGTAGTTGGTATACAGTATACAGTGTAGTATTCAGTGAACTATGTTCCATTTCAGAACACTGGAATGCTGAACCCTAAAATGTAAATAGTGCAACTCAAACTGAAAAAGCAAACATAGGTGCCCACCTGAGTGATGTGTTTTCTGATTTGTTTCTCAATTTTGTTTTGCGCTTCAGGGCCACCATGGTTTTCTGCAAAAGCAAGAAAGTTAAGTTTCTGTCAGATGAATTATATTATGATAGCCCAGTAATTATTGACAGAGAGAAATAGTGAGTGCCTGTATTGCATGAATCATGGAGAGTCGTCGAGAAAGAGCTGGATTGTTTACTCTCTGCTCCACCCAAAGGCCATTAGAGCAGATGGAAAACAGCCGTCTTTGTCTCATTTTGAATGAGGTTGTGGAATTCCACTGGTTTGTAATGGATGCTGGGAGATTTACACTGTAGCTTGTGCATGATAGACATATATGCCATATATGCATGGAGGAACCTAAATAACAGACAGTGTGATCATGCTAAAACCAGCAGGAGGAAGTTTGTAGATTATTTAGAGAATACTTCTGCATTTTAGTGAATGCTAATAAAAACATGGGGAAGTTTTCTGCGCTTAATGGAGAGTTATTGTGTCCACTGAGTGGCCACTGAGTCCACTGAGTTTCCTCCGTTTCTTCAGGTGGATAAACTCGCTTTGATAGTTGAAGAAGTGGGTCAGGGTTTTTAGTAGGTCAGACAGAGTTTAGGGTGTGCCGAGGTGATTCTGCATCTTCAGATGCTGCTGCTAAACTCATTAAATATTAATTCAACGCGATTTCAGCGAACACCACTCATGAAAAAAACATCGGCCTCATGTCTAACCGAGTTTGGGAAAGAAATAGGTCAGCAAGGAGAAAAAATCTGATGCTTTTGCCGCCTGTCAAAAACATTTGACAGGCTCCATCTTCAGTCCAGACAGAGAGAACTTATCAAGTGTGTGCGAACAGACAGGCGGATGAAGGAGTGTGTGTAATCCTGACCTTAAAATCTCTACGGCAAGTGAGAATCTTCACTGACGTAACTCTAATCAGTCATTATAGTGTTTAAAGAGCACAGCTTCACCTCACCTTGACCCTGTGACTAAAAGTGTCTAAAGGCTTGTGCAAACTAAGAAACTGTAGCTCGAGGAGACACATGGTAATTTAAAGTAGCTAAACATCAGTGAAGATACCTAACCTCATGTACTAACAAAATAGTCGCTAATGGAAATGATGGTAAAACAGATGAAAAAATCCCACAGATGCACATTTGCACATCTTTCCAGAACAGACAGGAAAAACCCTTGAAACCCCACAGAAACCCCCTTTTTTAAAAAAGGAATTAATTTGATTATATGGCACTGAGAACCAGATTATATCATTTGTTTAATAAATTAGATCAGTAACTAACTGAAAACAAAGAGGACCATATTTAAAGTAACAGCATCAAACTAATCAAAAATATATATACAGTGCTGCTCAAAAAGATTTTTTATGCTTTTCAAAGAAGACTTTTCTGCTCATCATGGCTGTGTTTATTTGATTAAAAATACTGAAAAAACTGTAATATTGTGAAATGTTAATGCAATTTCAAATAGTGGTTTTCTATTTTAATATACTTTAAAATGTCATTTATTTCTGTGATCTAAAGCTAAATTTTCAGCATCATTACTCCAGTATTCAGTGTCACATGATCCTTCAGAAATCATTCTTGTATGCTGATTTATTATCAGTGTTTGAAATATTTGGGGTTTTTTTGGAACCGGTGATACTTTTGTCAGGATTCTTTGCTGAATAAAACGTTAAAAAGAACATTTATTTAAAATAGATAAAATAGAATAAACTTTTGTAACAATAAACACCTTGTTTAAAGTTTGGGGTCAGCATTTTTTTTTCTTTCTCTCTTTGAAAGAAATTAATACTTTTATTTAGCAAGGATGTGTTAAATTGATAAAAAGTGATAGTAAAGACTTATTATTATATTTTGAATAAATGCTGTTCTTTTTAACTTTTTATTCATCAAAGAATCCTGAAAAAAATATTGCAGGTTCCAAAAAAATATTAAGCAGCACAACTGTTTCCAATATTGGTAATAAAAGAAATAAATCAGTATATTAGAATGATTTCTGAAGGATCATGTGACACTGAAGACTGGAGTAATGGCTGCTGAAAATTCAGCTTTGATCACAGGAATAAATTATATTTTAAAGTATACTAAAATAAAAACTATTATTTTGAATTGCAATAATATTTAATAATATTACCTTTTTTCTGTATTTTTGATCAAATAAATGTAACTTTTATTAGCATAAGAGACTTAAAAAAAACATTCTTTTTTCCAGCAAGGAATAAATGGATCAAAAGTGACAGTATATACATTTAAAGTAACTAAAGGATTTCTATTTAATAAATGCTTTTGCTTTGAACTTTCTATTTATTAAAGAATCCTGAAAAATAAAATGTATCACAGTTTTCATAAAAATACTCAGCAGCACAACTGTTTTCAAAATTGATAATAATCAGAAATGTTTAAGCAGCAAATCAGCATATTAGAATGATTTCTGAAGGATCATGTGACACTGAAGACTGGAGTAATGAATGCTGACAATTCAGCTTTGATCACAGAAATAAATTACATTTTACTATATATTCACATAGTAACAGTAATTTTAAATTGTAATAACACTTCACATTTTTACCGTTTAAACAGTATTTCTGATCAAATGCATGCAGCCTTGGTGAGCAGAAATGTCTTCTTTGAGAAGCATTAAAAACAGACTCCTTCAGTGCCTAGGAGTTTTAGGGTCTTTAGGCGCACAGGTCATCATGAGTTAAATAACAACAGTGACGGCTTTATGCCCGTCTTTTCTCCAGACCCTGCCAGACCCACACTGTAGCTCTTTGTGATGGAGCAGCTCACTCAAAATAACACTATTGTGAGTGACACACAATGACTGGTTGACATATGAGGAGAAATGCATCATCTCTCATCATCTATATAGTGTAGGAAGCAGTTCTGCATTATTTTGTGGTCATGTGGTGCACAATTGCCTGCAGATTGAGTCATGTGTTTTTAATAGCCAATATTTATAGAGCAGTTTTGACTAGGGATGCACCGAATGTTCGGCAACCGAAAATAAAAAGTGTTCAGCCGAATAAGCGAAAAGGCAGAATAAATTATACAGAACAATGATGTGACGCGATCAAATAGAGGCGCGCACTAATGCAGCAAACATGTTGGCAGTGTGGAAGCATTTAAAACGGTCAGAGAAAGATGCAAAAATCATTACAAGCACCGACAGCGAGAGACTGTTTAGAACCGTATCGCATGTCTTTTATGAGAAGAGAAAGGGCTGGTTGTTGCTGGTTACTGTATGGTGACTGAAATCAAGAATGGCCTTAAACCATTAGTAAATAAACTACAGAACGTTATGTTGTCTAATACATGCACCAATTGTATTTATTCAGACAGCGCTGCACGAGCTCCTTAGCCAGGGTTCAAAGTCCAAAGCACCAAGAAAATCTGTGTGATGAGAATCATTCATAAATCTGCTGCTGTCAGCAAAAAAGAGTACTGAGGTCTTCTTGTGGGTTTCCACCAAAATAAAAGTCAACATTCATAAACGTTAGTATTGTAATTTTACGGTTGTTCTGTAAAATAAAATAAGGAAGTAAAAATAATGATAACCATCTCCTTTACTCAGCTAGGCTGCATTTATTTGGACATTAATAAAACACACTTCCCTTCAGGAAGGTTTTTTTTTTAAAAATTTCCAAAGAATATTATTTTACTAACTTATTAATTTAAAGTTAAATTGTGCTTTGTTGGTGGCCTATAATGTGTACTAGAATGTTAAAAATGTTCAGTGTTAAGTAAATATTTTTAAATAGTTGTTTTGGATTTTTTTTTTTTTTTTTTTTTAAGCAAGACATAACTGTAAAAAGCACATTTTGGCTATTTAATTTATGCAATGGTGAAAAAAATGGCAAAATACATGGGAGAAAAAAAACACAAAACATTTTTTAGGCCTAGTATTTAATTTTGTTCAGCTTCAGACAATTTTCATTTCGGTGCATCCCTAGTTTTTACAATGGCTGATATAAAGAATATAATAATGTACACTACACTTCAAAAATGTCAGTAAGATTTTTGTTTTTGAAAGAAATTGATACCTTCATTCAGAAAGGATGCATTAAATTGCTCAAAAGTGACAGTAAAGACATTTATAATGTAACAAAAGATTTCTATTTCAAATAAATGTTGCACTTTTGCATATTCTATTCATCAGAGATTCCTAAAAAAAATTAAGATGTATCACAGTTTCCACAAAGAATATTGTGCAGCACAACTGTTTTCACCACTGATAATAATCAGAAATGTTTCTTGAGCAGCAAGTCGTCATATTAGAATGACTTCTGAAGGATCATGTGACACTGAAGACTGGAATAATGATGCAGAAATCACAGAAATAAATAACATTTTTAAATATATTCACATGGAAAACAGTTACTTTAAATTACAATAATATTTCATAATATTACTGATTTTACTTTATTTGTAATCAAATAAATGCAGCCTTCACTCTTCAAAATAAAGGTGCTTTAAAAGGTTTGTCACAGCAATGCCATAGAAGTACCATTTTTGTTTCCACAAAGAACCATTCAGTCAAAGGTTCTTTAAAGAACCATCTCTTTCTTACCTTTTTATAATCTGAAGAACCTTCTTTTGCCACAAAGAACATTTTGTGAAACAGAAAGGTTCTTCAGATGTTAAAGGTTCTTAATGGAACCATTTAAACACAAAATGTTCTTCTATGGCATTACAAAGCACCTTTATTTTTAAGAGTGTTGGTGAGCAGAAGAGACTTCTTTCAATTTCAACTTCTTTCAAACATTAAAAAAATCGTACAGATTCCAAACTTTTGAAAGGTTGCACACAAATATAATACAGTTTATTAAAACAAATCAGAAATGCAAATATGAGCCTGGCTAATGTCTGAGTCTATTACTAGTGTTGATTCAGAGTTCAGTGTTGTGCCCACGCAGGCATACCGTTCGCAGTGGGCTAAATGCAGCTTTTGTTTACTGCAGTGCATGCATTGTTTAATCATCTTGAATGGTCAGATCTGAACAATGCTTAGAAAGGTCAGTTGTGGACACGTTTGCCGTGACACATTACCTAATGCGCTCATGAACTCGAGGAAACCAAGTGTGCCCTTCATCTCAGCGGTGCGGCGTGACGTCTGTGTGTGAGTCATCCGTCTGCAGAAGTGCACTACATCTTTCTCAACACTTCTCTCCACCTGTGCACTTCAGATGAGGTCTGTGTATACATAATCAGGACAGAAATGTATTCATCTGTGCCAAACAGAAACACGGTGACATTTAGACAGCACTGACAAAGTTACTGACTCCACTGTGATTTCTGATGGACTATGACAGATACAGAAAGCAAGCAAGCAAGCAATAAAGACATTATGTGTGTATTAGCTAAGTTTAAGCCAAGTTTTCAATCTCATGTCATGACAGTAAAGTGGGTAAACTTTTGCATGGTATAAGCAAAGATAGAAGAAATTACCTGCAATGGCAAAAAAAAAAAAAACAGTTTAATATTTTTTGCCTTGTTTTCCAATGCAAATATGTACAAAACTATAAAAAAAAAAAGTTTTGTTTTCTGAAATATATATCAGAATTATGCTTAAGTAAAATATTTGCAAATGGGTTCAAAAAATAAACTTAAGTAAAATCTAGATTGTTTTTCTGACTCTACTGGCAGATTTTTTTTAATTTTTTTTTTTTACTTAAAATGCATTTCTCCTTCTCAAGTTAATGTATTTTGATTGAGGATAGTTTAGATATTTGTATTGGACACACAGTAATGCATACTTATAAATGCAAAAAAATTACAATTCTGACAACTTCACAGCTCAAATAATACATTAATAAAACACATGCAACAGAATTTAGAGATTTACAAGCGCTAAAGAAAAGCACATCGTGCTTTTAAATAATATTTTAGGTTCTTTACTATAAACACAGTTTTTGTTTGGTTTGAGTTTAATCTGAGTTTAAACTGTTTTGTTTAAACTAAACTCATCTGTGATTAACTTGCATTGACCGTTAAACATTTCTTCAAAATCTGAAGGTTGCTGAGTTTGTGGGTTAAAGTATAAAAATAAGAAGTAACTCATCTTGTGAGTGATGCAATGGAGTCAAATTGAGCTTTTTGAAAGCTTCCTGTCCAGGCTTCACTGTAAAAAAGGACAGTGAATTTAACGGTTAAAAACTGTAAAAATGCTACGGTAAAAACCTGTGAGATGGTTAACGGTAAGTTCCCCTTCTACATACGGTGAAAAACTGTGTTGGACATTGCATTTAATTTTTACGGTAGTATACCGTTTTTGGAAGTGAAAAAGAATTTACAGTGAATAACCGTAAATTGACATTCCCAGAATTCCCTGTACTTCATTTTTTTATTTGATGTTTTTTTTTTTTTGTTGAAATAACTTTTTCATCTTAGGTTTTTTCTTGGCAGTTTTTTACATTAGGGTTGTATGTTACATCTAATGTTGTTAAATTAATGTTTTTTGCATTATTACCATGATGGTGTTTAGTGTTTATGTGAATGACACTGTGCATCTTCTATATATGTTATTATTTAAAACCTCCGTGCGATGGGCTTTGGTTCATCATGTGATGTTGTCGTCACCACCTGCTTTTGGTGGTTATCATTTTGTATTACAAAGGTACAAAACAGATTTCAGTACTTCAAAAAAGTTGGTACATTACCATTATATGAGTTACGGTTTTTAGTATGAAATTACGGTATTTACCTGTAAATTTAAGTGAAAACCTTAAAATGTAAAACATTGCTACCGTATTTTTCACGGTAAAATTCTGGCAACCACAGCTGCCAGTTTTTTACCGTAAATTTTACGGATTTATTTTTTTACAGTGTTTCTTTATGAATGCCTTGATAGAATATAGATATGAATTATGTAAAAGGGGTTGTCTCTAAATGAGAAGCTCAGCGAGACAGAGACCGTGGCAGTCACATGACCAATTAAAGCTGAGCGGCTAATGTTAATCTGGCTAATCTGTCAGCACTGATGGGAATCACAGGGATTTAATGTCATTTCAGTCTCAGACGAGACTGAGGAATGTGACATCACTGTCATCCATTTAGAGGATACGCATAGTACACAGATGTGGCATACTTAGAATACGTCCGGTTTATATTGACACGCAAGAATGATTAGGAGAACCTGATTGGCTGAGAACGTTTGATTTGAATGAACCAATTAGAGCGTAAATTTCATGGCTGAACTATTCTATTATTTAGCTTTTCAATAAGTTAAGGTGTTTTTTTATATTTTATTTAATTTTATACTTATTTTAAGTAATGGAAATGTCACTAATAATGTTTCATGTTAAGAGAAAAATAAGTAAGGTCCAATTAGTTACTGTTAGTTGGTCTGACTATCAATGAGCAATACATTTGTTACACAATTTAATATGTTTGTTATAGTTTTTTAATACTTAGAATTCATTGTTAGTTGTTATTAGGTGTTAGTTGATATTTTGTGATCTGTTTTTATTTTTATGATTATTTTGTATAATTTAGATTTTTTATGTTTATATAGTTCTGAAATAAAACAAGTTGACTTTTTATGTTATTTAATTGTAGTTTTTATTTTATATCAAGTAATATTTTTTTTTATGTTTTTAGTTTTCATTTTAAAACATTACCCATTTTAGTCAAAAAGCTGAGAAATATACAGTCACTCAAATCCCACTGTAATTCTTTCTTCATAAGTAGAATCTTCCCAGCAGAATTTCTCACATTGTATTACATGGCACCTTTATGTCGTACATTTGCGTCATTAATACTGTATTTTGAATTTATTTAAATTTTTGTATTTTCTATTTTTTAAATTTTTTTTAATATATGTTTTAGTTTTTTATATATTTTAAAATTTTATTTTCAGTTGCTGCATCAGCATCACTAATAATGTTGTAATCATTGAGGGAAAACAGAATTAACAAAAATCTAACATTTGTTACAGAATTTGGTATCACTCTTATAGATTTTATTAATATTTTGAGTTTTTTTTTTTTTTTTTTTCAAAAATTTTGTATTTTACTAATTTTTGTAAATAATTTTGAGGTGTGTTTTTGGAATTTTTATTAGTGTTTTTGTTTTTTTAAAACATGTCTATATAGTTCTTATTCATTTTTATTTTAGTTTTAGTACTAAAGTATGGAAGCCCGTTTCCACCACTGAATAAAAAATAAAAAAGGTAATTGCGACTTATCTCCCAATTCAGACTTTTTTTTCTTGGAATTGTGAGTTTATATCTCGCAATTCTGACTTTTTTCTAAGAACTGTGAGATATAAACTCCCAATTTCGAGTTATAAAGTCAGAATTGCTAGATAAAAAGTCAGAATTGCAGAATATAAACTCATAATTGCAAGAAATAAACTTTTTTTTTCTTGCAATTGTGAGTTTGTATCTCACAATACTGACTTTTTTCTCGCAATTTTGAGTTTGTATCTGACTTTGTTCTCAGAATTGTGAGATATAAACTTGCAATTGCGAGTTAGAAAGTCCACTTCTGGGGAGAAAAAAAGACTTCAGAGAATTGCAAGTTTATATCTCACAATTCTGACTTAACTCACAATTGTGAGTTTATATCACTTAATTTTTCAGAATTGAGATTTTATATCTTGCAATTCTGACTTTATAACTTGCAATTCTGACTTTTTATCTCACAATTCTGACTCTTTTCCTGCAGTTTCCATGTTTATATCGTGCAATTCTGACTTTATAACTCACAATTGTAAGTTTATATCTCACAAATCTGAGAAATAAAGTCAGAATTGTAAGATAACAAGTTGCAATAACTTTTTGTCTTTTATTCAGTGGCAGAAACAGGCTTCCATAGTAAAGAAATTATGCCTTGGCAACTAGCTGAAATAAAACAAGTTATGTTATTTTATTTCAGTAAATTTTTTAAGTAATATTTTTATGTTTTTAGTATTCATTTTAAAAAGTTACCAATCTTAGTCAACAACCTGAGAAATATAAAGTCACTTTAATCACACTAATTCTTTCTTCATAAGTAGAAACTTCCCAGCAGAATGTCTCACATTACAGTAGATGGCACTTTTATGTGGTAAATTTGCGTCATTATTATGAGCGAATGAGTGATTATTGACAGTGGCTGTTTACTACTGTATCCTGGTAACACTAAGGAAGCTTCATCATCGCTTATGTAACATCCTAACATGTGCTCGCTTGCAACTGACAGCGATGCATACTCTACATACATATGAAGAATATGAGCAGCTCGCTGAAGGCAGTTTCTGCTGAGAGACATGCATCATATATTAATCTGCAAATTACACCAGATTGCATTGTGAGTCGTACCACTTTCAAAAGTTTGGAAAGCATCCTCAATCTCTTTTGTTTTCTCTTTCAGGCTCAGGTTGAAGCTCAGAGAGCCACGCAGGAGTATCAGCGAGCCATCGAGATCCTCCGGGCCGCAAAGGAAACCATTGCGCTGGCTGAGGAGCGTTTGCTAGAGGAGGACAGCCGGCAGTTTGACTCGGCCTGGCAGGAGATGCTCAACCACGCCACCCAGAGGGTGAGAGAGACAAGACAACTGAAAAGAAACAAGGCCATGAAGCCACACAGTCATTTAGCTATAGACCAGTATGCTGTTGTGTTCTATGCTTTGTAGTTAATCTTGTCTGAATTGCTCTGATTGGCTGTTCCAGGTGATGGAGGCGGAGCAAAGCAGGACACGCAGTGAAATCGAGCACAGAGAAACAGCGGCCAAATATAACGCCGCTATCAGCCACATGAGACAACTAGAGAAGAAACTCAAACGCACTATCAACAAGTCCAGGTCAGACGACATAAGTCAATCAGGGTTTCCGCGGGGTCTTAAAAAGTCTAAAATTTAAAAATCAAAATTTTAGGCCTTAAAAAGTCTTAAATTCGCTGTTCTAGGTCTTAAATAATTTTACACAGGTCTTATTTTTCCGATGTCCATGTAACGCTACCTCTAATGCTCATTTAAATTCTCTTTTTGTTGTTTCCGTGGTGTTGTAGTTCTTTATTTCACTATTCCAAATATAATTTGCTGTATTTAAACTACAAATGAGACCAGCATGCAATAGCCAATCAGCTTTCTGTTATTGGCGCGAGTCTCTCTCGGATTGTACCGCAGAAGTAAAATGGATTTAACTTTTTAGCTATGGGGAAGTGCAAGTTTAGCGATACTTAGCTTGAAAAAAACTGAATATAGGGCTTGGCTAAGGCCAGTTGCTAACAACTAGATTTTTTTCTCCCTCTGTGGAAGTTACTGCGTCTTCAGAATCGCAGTAGCAGAATACAGGTCAAACTACCTTTTTCTGTATATAATGTTATCAATAATAATAAGATATATAAGTTAGGTCGAGCTAGCTGACCGCCAGCATTTGAGATACTTTTAAAATGTTTTTTTTTTTTACTTGCCCGACCGAACAAACCGCCTGATTAAAACTGAAGTGACAAAAACAACTAGTGAAGCATCCAAAGGCAATAAAGATTCATATTTTAATACATTAAACGTAAACAGAAATTGATAATGGATAGTGTATTTCTGGTCTATTTGTGACATACTTTAAAACAAATGAATGTAACAGCACTCTAAAGAAACACACTGAGGTAAACATTTAAAATGTAAAGTTTATTTATAACATGACACTGTTCAGTAATATACCAAGTGAGCTTTTTGCTAAAAATTCTCACAATTACAAATGTTACATTAATTTTAGCTCAATAAAAAAGTAGTTAGTCAAGTAGTTACTTACTTATTAGACAATATGCAACATTAGCAGAAGCATTCTCCTAGCAACGTTCTGCTATGATTCAGCGTTTTGCTCGAAACAGTTGAAATAACTCGCTCATGAAGTGACTTACCGCCACCTGCTGGTAGTTTAGTGTGTTTAAAAGTATGCCTCCACACCCAACATTTCTAATGTATATATTTATAAATCAATAAATGTATTTAAAACATTAATCTCACTTTTAATTTTGCAGTGTAAATTATGTAATCTCACTGCTAACAGCCATTTAGAATTTATTGATAAATTCATAAAATAAATTTCAAAGGTAATGCATACATTTCAAAAGTTAAAAAAAAAGGCATTTATAAAGGTAAATCAAATATGCAGATTTACGATGTAAAAGCTAATTTTTTTTTTTACATCAGATATTTCTAGTGGTACTTTTATGGGGATATTTTGTGTGGAATAGTATCTGCTGATATGAAAAGTTCACTGTATATCGTAGTAATAAATTTAATTTATGACAGCCGTGAAATTGCGTTTACTTTTTACATTAAACACATTAAATATTACATATATGCATGTAATATAATATCTATTTCCATTACAGGTTTCGGTCTTAAATCTCATATAAGGTGGTATTAAAAAGGTCTTAAAAAGTCTTAAATTTCACTTGTTCATATCTGCAGAAACCCTGGTCAATGTTTTTGTTACACCATGCAGAATCTACAAAATGTATTTTTTTTTTTTACCACAATAAGAGATCATACAAAATCCATGTTATTGTTTTTTTAATACTGAACTGAATAAGACATTTCGCATAAACCACAAGAGATAATAAATCACTGAATTTATAAAAATGACCCTGTTCAAAAGTTTACATACTCTTGATTCTTAATACTGTTGTTGTTACCTGAATGATCCACAGCTGTGTTTTTTGTTTAGTGATAGTTGTTCATGAGTCCCTTGTTTGTCCTGAACAGTTAAACTGCCTGCTGTTCTTCAGAAAAATCCTTCAGGTCCTACAGATTCTTTGGTTTTTCAGCATTTTTGTGTATTTGAATCTTTAATCACATCTTCATTCTGGCTCTTAAAGCATTGTTTTTCCTTCTGAAGCATCAGTGAGTGTTTGAACCTTCTGTAATAGTTGCATGTGAGTCCCTTAGTTGTCTCAAAATCATACAATCATTGTTGGGAAGAGTTCAAATATGCAAAAATGCTGAAAGACCAAAACATTAATGGGACCTGAAGGATTTTTCTGAAGAACAGCAGGCAGTTTAACTGTTCAGGACAAACAAGGGACTCATGAACAACTATCACTAAACAAAAAACACAGCTGTGGATCATTCAGGTAACAACACAGTGTTAAAGGTGCCATAGAATGCATTGAGAGAATATTTTAAATAGTTCTCTGATATCTACATAGAAGGTATATGGCATGGGAAAGGGCAAATAATCTCCAGAAATGGTTTTACAGCTCCATTTACAACCTAGGATTTGTCCCTAGAATGAAATGCTCTGTTATTGCCTTATTTGGAACGTTCATGAATATTAATGAGCTCTGCTCTGATTGGCTGTTTCACAGAGCTGCTCATCTCTATAGCTGGCACATGGATAAAAATATATATTTAATTAGGAGCTCTAGCCGCTTTTAATATACGGTTAGTTGAATCTGCCGTTTTGAATCGCCGATATTTTAATGTGACTACTGTGATCGCATGTGCTCCGTGTAAAGTTATAATGCAGAGGGAGTGCTTACTTACCACACAAGTTGAGCTGCTCCTCAGTGATTCTCAAGATCTGTAAATAATTCGCCATCATCAGCGCATTCATCTCTCTGTTTATGTGGTAAGTGATATCTTTTGTACTGCAATGTAACAGGCTAGCGCTAGCATTAAGCTAACCGTGTCTCTTCAGTGGCTCGCCTTGTCTTACTGATGTACTGACGTTACCGATGATTGGGTGATGCAAATGTTGGAGGCGTAACTATTAACGATCCCAGGGCTATTGCATAATAGTCAGTGTTATGTTGGAATTGGCCTATTTTTTGGTGGTCTTTTGAAAACACTAGATTTATTTAAGAAGGAGGAAACGATGGTGTTTGAGACTCATGGTATGTCATGTCCATGTACTGAACTGTTATTATTTAACTAGGCCAAGGTAAACACAGTTTTCCATTCTATGGCACCTTTAAGAATCAAGCATAAGTAAACTTTTGAAAAGGGTCATTTTTATAAATTGAACTATTATTTTCTCTTGTGGACTATATGTAAACATCTTTTATGTGAAATATCTTATTCAGTTCAGTACTAAATAAAAAAACATGCATTTTGTATGATCCCTCTTATTTTGGGTAAATAATTCACATTTTGCAGATTTTGCAAAGTATGTAAACTTCTGACTTCCACTGTATATACCATTCAATAGTTTGGGGTCTGTAAGATTTTTTTTAAAGAAATTAATATTTATAGATTTAGTAAGGATGCATTAAATTGATTGAAAGTGACAGTAAAGACATTTATAATGTTAAAAGAATCCTGAAAAATAAAATGCATCAATCTCCACAAAAATACTGGGCAGCACAGCTGTTTTCAACATTGATAATAATCAGAAATGTTTCTTGAGCAGCAAATCAGCATATTAGAATGATTTCTAAAGGATCATGTGACACTGAAGACTAGAGTTATAATGCTAAAAATTCATCTTTGATCACATAAATTAATTACATTTTACTATATATTTACGTAGAAGTGGATATTTAAAACTGTAAAAATAATTCACAAATTTTACTGTATTTTTGATCAAATAAATGTAGTCTTGGTGAGCAAGATGCTTTTTAAAAATCTTACCAACACCAAACTTTTGAACAGTAGTGTATTTGAATTTAAATTATATTTTTCATTCTGTTTGATGTCAAAACTGTTAACTGAAAGAGAATATTTACAGATAATTTACTTACTCCCTTGTCATCCAAGATCTTCATGTGGTTTCTTTCTTCAGTCATAAAGAATCCAAAATGCAGTTTTAATGCAGCTTCAAAGGGCTCTAAATGATCCCAGCCGAGGAAGAAGAGTCTTATCTAGTGAAACGATCAGTTATTTTCTAAAATAAAATTACAATTTATGTACTTTTCAACCTCAAATTTTCGTCTTGTCTAGCTCTGTGGTTCAAGACAGTTAGGGTATGTCGAAAAACTCCTCCAACTTCAAAATCGCCCTACATCACTATTTTATCTGTTTTGTAAAGGCTGTTTGATCTTCTTTGCACGTTCACTTTGTAAACACTGGGTCGGTACTTCTGCAGCGTTGCAGGACAATTTTGGAGGAGAAAATGAGACAGGAGTTTTTCGATATACCCTAACTGTCTTGAACTGGAATACACAGAGCTTCCACAGAGCTAGACAAGACAAGTATTTGAGGTTAAAAAGTATATAAATTGTCAATTTTTTTGTTAGAAAATAATGACCGTTTCGCTAGATAAGACTCTTCTTCCTCGGCTGGGATCGTTGGAAATGTCATTGAAGCTACATTTTGGAAGTTCAAAATCAGGGCACCATAGAAGTCCACTATATGGAGAGAAATCCTGAAAATTTTCCCTCCAAAAACATAAGAAAGAAAGACATGAATCTTGGATGACAAGGAGGTGAGTACATTATCTGTACATTTTTGTTCTGGAAGTGAACTTCTTTAAAATCTTGCTGGAACAAGTTCTGCAAAGACAGATTCTGTAGGGTTTGCATCATGACAATTCATTTCAAACATGACAATATTTGCAAATAAAATCATTTTTCCTTCAGATTCCATGCTCTAATGGAAATGACTAAAAATCTTTCAGCAGAGCTGTGTGTGAGAATGAAAATGTCTTGTTTTGTCGGCCCCACCTCGGGCCTCTGCTCTCTGCTCTCTGCTGTGCTGTGTGTTGGTGGTTGTGGATGGGAGTGTAGTTCAGTGTGACGCGTCTCAAATGGGTTCCAGATGTGTTTCTGCTGATGGAATGTGCCGGTCCTCTTGTTGCTATGGAAACCGGCTCTGACACTCGCCCTGCTCTAATCTTTCTCTCTCTCTCCCTCTGTAGGCCGTACTTTGAATTAAAGGCGAAGTATTATCTACAGCTCGAGGTATGCCAGTTTTTGTTTTGCACAAAAGAATATTTGCCAAAATCAAAGAAATAAAAAATATTTTATCTGAAGAAAATAAAGGCCTGTTGTAAAACCTTAAATAAAATATTGTTTTTTAAAATATTAATATTTTTAATTTAGTTAAATTGCAATTTTGTTTGCATTATTACAGTATTTTTTGTGCAAAATGTTGATGTTTTTAAATAATTTTCTTATGGTATTTTTAACTATTATTTTTAAAATACTTAAATTAAATGCAAAATAAATAATATTAATGATATTACTATTTTAGATTTTTTTTAATTATATTTAAATATATTAGATAAAAATCATAAATGTCAAAATATATTTGTATATTTTATGAAAATACAATGAGAATCGCTTTTAAGAATATTACAATTATTTAAAAATAATAATAATTAAATTCATCCAGCCACATTACATCCAATTTGTTATGAGTAATTTTTGTATATAATATAATAATATTTCAAATAAATGTAAATATAATTTAAAAATATTTTTTATTAAATATATTTTGTTAACACTGTATGTTTTAATATATTTTATATTTGATTAGAAAATACAGTATGTAATACACTAATGAGAATCTTGAGAATGTTTCATTCCAAAACCAAGGAAATAAATAACATTTTATCCAAAGAAAATGAAGGCCAGTTTTGAAGCCATTAATATTTTATAAAATAATATTTTATTGAATCCGAATTTAGTTGCAATGATTAATGCATTATAGTATTTTTTTTACTAAATTGATGTTGATGTTTATGAATCATTGCATTACAGTATTTTTATATTATTTTTATTTATTTTTTTCAATTAAAAGTGAATATAATTTCATATTTTAGAAATACTTCTAAAATTAATAATAATTGAAATATTATCGAGAATTTTTTTATATATATATTTATAGAAATACAATACATAATACAGTAATGAGAATCACCTTTAAGAATAATGGAATTACTAAATTAATAAATAAATAAACAAACAAACCATCCAGACCAATCACATTCAATTTGTAAAGAGCAATTTTTGTATTATTTTAAAATAAGATTTCAATTAAATGTAAATATAATTAAAATAATATTTTACAAAGATTTTTAAAAAGTATATTTAAATATATTGAAAATATTTTGTTAATATTTAACATCTTAATATATTTTATGTTTAAAAAATACTACTACATAATAGTACACTAAATGATATAGTACACTATTAATAAATAATAAATAATTACATTAACCATCCAGACACATTAAATCCAATTTGTAATGAGTAAATTTGTATTATTTAAAAACAAATATTTCAAATAGATGTAAATACAATACAAAAAGTATATTTAAAAATATTACAAATATTTTGTTAACACTGCGTTTTAATATATTTTATATTTTATTAAAAAATACAGTATGTAATATACTAACAAGAATCTTAATAATGTTTTATCCCAAAATCATGGAAATAAATAATATTAAATCTGAGGCCAGTTTTAAAACCATTAAGATTTTTTATAAAATAATATTTTATTGAATCTAAATTTAGTTGCAACGATTAATGCATTATAGTATTTGTTGTACTGAATTTATGTTGATGTTTATAAATCATTGTATTAGAGTATTTTTATATTATTTTTTTTAAATATTTCAATTAAAAGTAAATATAATTTCATATTTTAGAAATACTTCTAAAATTACACTGAAATATTATTGAGAAAATTAATGTTTTATATATATATATATATATATATATATATATATATATAAATAAAAACGTTACAATACAGTAATAAGAATCACCTTTAAGAATAATGGAATTAATAAATTAATAAATAAACAAACAAACAGACAATCCAGACCAATTACATACAATTTGTAATGAGCAATTTGTGTACTATTTTGAAATAATATTTGACAAATCATTTTTAAAAGTATATTTAAATATATTAAAAATATTTTGTTAATATTTTACGTTTTAATATATTTTATATTTAAAAACGAATAAGAATCTCAGGAGAAACACCATTAAAAATGAGTAATTACATGTAAACATGTAATGGTAATTATAAACAAACAAACAAATAAATAAAAAATCCAGGCAAATTACAATAATGAGAATTTGGGGGAAAATTTGTCTAATTTGTCATGCAAATAATCTGAATTGTCCTAAAGTAGCCTTCATATTCTTTAGTCAAAATGTGTTTTTTTTTTATTCTATGGCCATTTATAGATTAATTGCGATTATTCGCATCCAAAAGAAAAGTTTTTGTTTACATAATATATGTGTGTACTGTGTATATTTATTATGCATTTAGAAATACACACATATGCATGTAGATATTTAAGAAAAATATGTTGTTTATATATTAAAATATTTATATACAGTATAATACCATTTATATAAATATAAATATATACACATAAATAAATATTTTCAAAATATATACTGTTCCGTGTGTGTATTTATATATACATAATAAATAAACACAGTATATATTATGTAAAAAAAATCTGGATGCGATTAATCACGATTAATCATTTAGCAGCACAATTTTTTCTTTTAATTTCAAAAATATATATATTTTTTATAAGCACAAACCAACATGTAGATTTGATCCAATTTTGATTTAAAAAATGTGTGACCTGTTCTCCACTTGTCCTTGTCCTCCTATCCAGCAACTGAAGCGACGAGTTGATGAGCGTCAGACTAAACTCACCCAGGCCAAAGCCGAGTACCGAACCGCCCTTCGCAACCTGGAGACCATCTCAGACGAGATCCACGCACGGCGCCGCCTGTCTGCCATGGGGCCCCGGGGCCGAGGGGTGGGCGCTGAAGATGACGGGAGCGCCAGCGATGACATTGCCAACTTCAAAATGGAGTCTGACGGCATTTCGAGTAAGTGAGATCACACATTAATGCCAAGACAGATTTGATTGTAATTCAGCGTGAACGTCTCTCAGTTTGGTTTAGCTTCAGCTCTGCCTGCTTTAGATCAGAGAGACGGCCGTAAACAAGCTTTGAGCTAATACAGTGGAACAAAAAATGATTATGAATTTATGAATTTAATTCATCAGATAAAAAATATATGTGACCCTGGACCACAAAACCAGTTTTAAGTAACACGGGTATATTTGTAGCAATAGCCAAAAATACATTGTATGGGTCAATATTATTGTATAATCACATTTTTCTATTTTTTAGGGTATTAAGTAAAGGTCATGTTCCATGAAGATATTTTGTAAATTTCCTACCGTAAATATATCAAAACTTAATTTTTGATTAGTAATATGCATGGCTAAGTATTTCATTTGGACAACTTTAAAGGCGATTTTCTCAATATTTTGATTATTTTTTTTACATCCTCAGATTGCAGATTTTCAAATAGTTGTATCTCGGTCAAATATTGTCCTATCCTAACAAATAGAAAGCTTATTTATTCAGCTTTCAGATGATGTATAAATCTCAATTTCCAAAAATTGACCTTTACAAACTCATATTTACAAATAGGAAATGTTTTCGTTACATTTCAGGGCCGCTCTATGTGCCAAATCATATTCAGTATTGTTATGAAATCTTGTTTTTATAACCAATTGAACTTTAAACAGTTATTAAATAAAATCTGAGCAAACACTGATCTGACTTGAGCTAAATAATTAATCTACTTTATATTTGATGAAGTTTGCATCACTGATTCTGTTACTTTACTTTCAAATAAGGTTCAAATTTTAATGATTTGAAATTACTGTTATTTATTTGAATTTAAGGTGAAATATTATCAGCTCAAACTACATTTGTCCCAAAATCAATTTTATTTTAAATTATATTATATTATTTAAATATAATACTTATATTTTATAAGTATTTTATTTAATGAAAATTCAGTCTAGTTTTAAAGTAATTGTTTTTTGCATTGTTACTCATTATTTTCATGACCAATAAGAACTTATTTCATACATTTTTAATTTAATAAAAAAAAATTGTAATGAATGTATGTCATGGAAGTACTTGTTATATTGAATTTTATTAGCTGACTTAAGTATAAAAATCATTGTATTACAGTATTTGTTAAAATAGTTTAAAAATAATTCAATTAAATGCTGTTTTTTTATTTACATTCAAACAATATTGACATATAAAACATTAAAATTGATATTTTTAACTGAACTCGTTTCATAATTGTTGAACTTTACACAATTGAACAGAATCTGAAGCAGCACTGATCTAAATTGAGCTGAATAATGAAACTGCTCTCTTTTTAGAGCTAATTTAAAAAATAGAATTTGAATTAGTTTAATGTTTGATGAAGTTTGCATCACTGATTCTGTTATTTTACTTTGAATTAAAGTTCAAATTTTAATGATTTGAAATTTACTTTGAAATGAATTTACTTTAAATTACTGTTATTTATTTGAATTCAAAATGAAATATTATCAAGTCAATTTATATTTTATTTGAAATTATATTATATGATTTAAATATAACACTTACATTTTATATAACATATTTATATAATATAAAATTATATATGTATTTTTTTTTCAAGTATTTTATTTAAAGAGAATTAAAGCTATTTTTGCACTGTTACTCATTATTTTAATGACAAATAAGAACTTGTCTCAACCTTTTCATTACTGTAATCTGAATTAAATCATATTTTAATTTAATAATTAAAATTGCAATGGAGGTATTAGTTTGAAAATAATTCAATTAAATGTGGTTTTTCCTTTATATTTAAAGAACATTGACAAATAAAACATTAAAATTAATATTTTAAACAAAGAATATTGACAAATAAAACTTACAAAAATAAAAAAAATAAGAAAAATGAATCTTTTTAACTGATGAATTTGAATTATATAATGAAGTTTTTAAAAAAATCCTGTTTAAAGGGATGGTTCGGAGTAGAATTGACTTCATTGCTATGCACTCCGAAGCCCATCTAAATACCCCATCCGAAGTTTTTTTTGCCTTGGTCAAACATTTATGGAGATATTAGAGTTTTTCGAATTGCTTGTTACAGGAGTGAATGGTACATGTGATGTATCTCGTAAATTGCACCACTAAACGTGCAAGTAATCTTACCAAACTTGTACAGTAGTGTAAATAGGTTATGTACTCACAAAACACTGCATCAGAACATTTGTAAGTCCACCATGAGTGTTTTAAAAACACGTTTTACCCGAGAACTACTAGTCTCAGAAACTACAAGTCGACGTCACTTCCCTGGTTTGAAAAAAGCACGTAAAAGTCCTCCTACTACATCTGTGTGCATGTCAACTTGTAGGAGGACTTTTACGTGCTTTTTTCAAACCAGGGAAGTGACGTCGACGTGTCGCCATTTGTAGTTTTTGAGACTAGTAGGGATCGGCTAAAACGTGTTTTTAAAACACTCATGGTGGACTTACAAATGTTCTGATGCAGCGTTTTGTGAGTACATAACCTATTTACACTACTGTACAAGTTTGGTAAGATTACTTGCACGTTTAGTGGTGCAATTTACGAGATACATCACATGTACCATTCACTCCTGTAACAAGCAATTCGAAAAACTAATATTTCCATAAATGTTTGACTAAGGTAAAAAAAAACTGCGGATGGGGTATTTACATGGGCTTCGGAGTGCATAGCAATGAAGTCAATTCTACTCCGAACCATCCCTTTAATAATGTGAAGCTGCTTTGAAACATGTGTTTTTTAAAACTCTATAAAAATAAAGGGGTTTGACTTAAAATAAATACATTTGATTTGTCTTCAACAGGAATTGTTAACAGCATAAAGTTACTAAATGCATTCTGTGTTTGTTGTACAGTGATGTCAGTGAGTTTCGAGGACAGCTGTAAAGGCTCACCATCAGAGGACGACCCTGAGACGCAGTCCACCTGCAGCCTGAGCTCCACATCTGCTGCTCTAGACCTGCCCTGTCCGTACACCTCCTCCTCCTCCTCCTCATATCATCTGCTCTCTTCCTCCTGCCCATACCCTTCCTCTTCCTCTTCCTCTTCGCCGTCCCTCTCAGTCAGTCCTGACCTGCTCCAGCTGCCGGGCTCGGGGTCTCTGGAGGGTTTTGAGCAGGTGTCTCCGGTGTTGGGTCCTCGTAGTGAGTGCAGCGGAGCCTCGTCACCCGACTGTGAACAGGAAAGAGGTGAGAGCCAAAACACCTTCAACTATGATTACTGTATGGAGTAATAAAGTTACGGGCCAACTAGCAACTTAATTTTACTCATATCATGTGTTAAAGAAATATTCTGGGTTTGATACAAAATTAAGACTAATTGTGGCATAATGTTGATTTTCCACAAAAAATAATTAGGGCCCGAGCACCGATGGTGTGAGGACCCTATTGGATCTGCTTCGTTTATTATTATTATTATTATTATTATTATTCTTCTCCAAAATGAATCGCATTTTTGAGGGCTTAGACATACCCGAAAACTCATGAAACTTCGCACACACATCAGACCTGGCGAAAATTTACGTCTTATATGGGTTGCAGAAGTGGGTGTGGCAAAATGGCTCGATAGCGCCACCTTTACACGTTCCGCGGTGTGCGCTTTCAGTTGTGATTCACGTACATGCACGAAAATCGGTACACACATGTAGCTCACCAATACCTACAAAAAAGCCTCTTGGAGCAAAATTTGGCACCCAACAGGAAGTCGGTTATTTTTAATTTTCTTAGCAAAATTTGTGTAATTTTTGCCATTTTCAGGCGTCATACTTGAACGAACTCCTCCTAGAGATTTATTCGGATCAACGGCAAATTTGGTGAGTCTAATCTAAAGCCCTTTGTGACGTTAAATTGCGAAGATCTAGAGTTTTCATCGGAGGGCGTGTCCGTGGCGGCCTGGCAAATTTCGATGCTTCGCCATGAAAAAGGAAGTTGCTATAACTCAGGCATAAAATGCCCGATCTGCCCCAAACTTCACATGTGTGATAACACTCCTGACCTGATGACATCTACATGCCCATATTCAGTTTTACTCATAGCGCCACCTGCTGGCACCAGGAAGTGTCATGCTGTACTCTGCAACAAACTCCTCCAAAAGATTTAATCAGATCAACACCAAAATCGGTCAGTCTAATAAAAAGGCTTTAACGATGTTAAATTGTGAAGATCTTGAGTTTTCGTTGAAGGGTGTGTCCGTGGCGGCCTGGCAAATTTCGTGGTCTCGCCATGGATATAAAACTTGTTATAACTCAGCCATAAAATGTCCGATTTGCCTCAAACTTCACATGTTCGATAAGAGTCCTGGCCTGAACACATCTGAAGGCCAATATTCTATTATAATCACAGCGCCACCTGTTGGCAATAGGAAATTACTTGTAGCAAACTCCTCCTAGAGATTTAATGATATCAACATTATCTTCAGTCAGTCTGATCTAGAGGTCTTAGAGATGTTAAATTGCGAAGAACTTGAGTTTTCGTTAAAGGGCGTGTCCGTGGCGGCGTCACAAAGTTTGATGTTTCGCCATGGACATAGAAGTTGTTATAACTCAGCCATAAAATGTCCGATCTGCCTCAAACTTCACAGGTTTTGTAAGAGTCCTGGCCTGAAGACACCTAAAGGCCAATATTCAGATATTATCATAGCGCCACCTGTTGGCAGCAGGATATATCATATATTTCACTAACTCAAACATACCAAGGTCAATCTGCACCAAACTTTATATGTTTGATGAAAGTGCCAGCCTGAACACATCTACATGCCAATAATCAGTTATAGGCATAGCGCCACCAGCTGGAAGCAGGAAATTTGGCACATTTAAGTGACTTTGACATATTTCTCCTATTTTTACTGTATTAAAAGCATACTACCCACCATTTGCTGTGTTCCTAAAGCCACCGGTCGGCGGTGAGCCCGTGTGCGAGGGCCCGTTCATCGCTGCTTGCAGCTTTAATTTTACTTGATTTTAGTTAGGTAACACAGAATTAATTAAATTGTTAACACTTTATGCATTTATGAGATTATCACACTGTTTTTTGATGATCCAGAACCCAGAAAAATATAAACAAACAACTCAGAATTTAACATAAATAAAACATTGCATAGTGTCCAAATTTTATTAAATTAGAATTTAATTCATTATGCAATTATATGATTACTGTTTTTTTTTATCACACATATTTATTTAATCATAAACAAATCCAGAATCCAGAACAAACTTTTGTATAAAATTGTTAGACATGCTTTTGATTATTAAAATTTGATTAAACCATTCAAACGGAATCCAGAAAAAAAAACTCTATTACTATAAAAAAAAAACTATAAAAAAAACTTCAAACTTTAACTAAAATGAAATGAACATGGAAAGTATAAAATATAGAAACTATAAATATAAAATTAATTCAGAATATTAACTATAATACTAAATTAAATTATAATTTAAAAACCTACTCATGTTTTCTGTGTAAAGTTATGTAATTTTACAACTTTGTTCACATGACAATACACCGCAAACACTAACTGTAAAACAGATTTACTAATACACATTTTTTAAATAGAATTATAATATAATAATTGTTCCCTTTCATTTCCATTAGAAGGAGGGATGAGTAGAAGTAAAAAATTTTGTGGCAATTAACAGTATGCCAGAAATGCTGTGTAATGATTTCAATACGTTTTAAAGAATCAATTAAATTGTTAAAGCTTTATGCATTCATATGACTAACCCTGTTTTTGATGATACATTTCCATTTAATCATAAAGAAATACAGAATCCAGAAAAATTAAAACAACAACAATAAAAAAATATATAAATTCAGTTGATTAGATATGCTTTTGATTATTCAAATGTGATTAAACCATTCAAATTGAATGCAGAATAAAACATGCAATTTGGGGAACAAATTAAATGGAATATGAGAAAAAAATAAAACAGATTTCACAAGGCCCTACATTTGTTTAAATAAATCAACAGATTCTCATCAGTTCTTTGTGTTTTCTAACAGGTGAAAGGGCAGAAGGTGCAGAAGTTAAACCTGAACCTTCAACCAACATCAGAAGTCAGAAAAGCTCACACCTGGAGAAAAGCCTGCGCAGTTTATCTCTCCAGACCGCAGACGACGATAACAAGGACACAGACACTCATCCATTCACTGTGACCACAAACACAGCAGCAGTGCTGCTTCTCAACAGTGTTTAAACTCAAAAACCACCACCTGCTCCAACAAAACCTTCAGCACAAGGGCCAAAGGGGGGGCCCGTATCTGAGACGACAGTATGACGCGTCAAAGAAACCATTGTGAACCTATTATCATCTCAGTGTTAAGAAGAGCTCATCTCAGACTGGTTCGAACCCAGAAAAACCGTAAAGTATTATAACTGTCATGCAGACATCAGCTATGAAGTGAAGAGAACTATTGAACTTTTCATCATCACTGAGTGGATGTTCTTCATGTTTTCCTTAAACGTGTCGTAAATAGACACTTCGTATTTTCTGTCTTTTGCCTCGGCGTCTCACCAACTGTTTTAAAACCGACTCGACTGACCATGTAAATGAAGCTTACGACTGAAAATCGGTTAGTGTGACGCCAGCACTTGTTTTTCACTCCGTCGGCGTTTGTGCAATGGATTTTCTCTCATCTTACTCTGTTTTCCACTCATAACGTAAGGAGGGACTCATGTAGTTCAAAGCTATATATTTATACTCAACGTTTATCAAGTTATCATGATGTTATCCATGTGTTTTCATGCTATGAAGTTCTTATTTGTGTAATAAACAGATGCTCACAGCACAAGTGTATGATTTCACACAGAAAGACGTCTTTATTCCAAAACATGGTCTTGAAATCTTGGTCTCAAGATCTCACCAGACCTCTTAAAGAGGTCATCGGATGCAAAACTCACTTTTACGTGTTGTTTGAACATTAACGTGTGTTGTCAGTTTCTGTACACAACCACCCTACAATGATAAAAATCCACCCCGTGGTATTTTTTTAATCTTTAAAAGTAATATCCCCTTTTTAAAATCAGGTCATTCTCAGCTTGTTGTCGGTGTGACGGCACACAAGACAGAGGCCACTCCCTCGATAGTTGATTGACATGAGCGCCTTACCTTAGACCCGCCCTCATCGAGCTGAAACAGTCCCGACTCTGATCGCCTTTGTTTGACTCAGGTGCAGAGGAAGTCATGAATGTCTCAGATTGAGCGATTGAGGTGTTCTGTTGTTGGATGTAATAATGAACGTAGCAGTCGTCATTAACTCCTGACATCTGAGCCGCTGAAGATGCAGAAGATAATGTTACTTTCGTTTTTGAAAGGAAAGCGCCGATCCCGATCTACATATGCGTCTAGTTCTTGCAATTCGTTCCTGATGCAGCTTCACCCACAGCAGAAGTGAGGATAAGGGATTTTTATGCATCTTTGCAAACAGCCTTTCTTAAAAAGTGCTTGTTGGCAAGTTTCCGCCGCTAAATGCAGCTAAAGTAAACATTACGGCTCATAATCCCACAGCAAAGGGGGTGGGGCGAGCAGAGCTCATTTGTATTTAAAGGAGCCATGCAATAAAATGAGTTGATTTTTTGCAGAGCTGATATTGTCAAGGTAAAACGTTGTTTTATTACACTACTATTGAGAATTTTTAACCAAAGTATAATATAGACTTTTCATTAAGACCCTAAAGAATCATATGAACTTGTGGAAAATGGGAATCCGATGACCCCTTTAAACAAGGCCTAAGTCTCAAACTGAAAAATAATTAAACCAAAACGACAAGTGTCACTTACCATCGTGTTGTGTTAAAGGGGTCATCGGATGCCCATTTTCCACAAGTTGATATGATTCTTTAATGTCTTAATGAGAAATCTATAACATGCTTTGGTTAAAATTTCTCAATGGTAGTGTAAATACATTCTTTTTACCTTTTTAGAGTGAGCTATTCTGTTGCATGTCCCTTTAAATGCTAATGAGCTCTACTCGCCCCACCCCTCTCTGCCATTGGATGATGAGCCGTAATGTTTACTTTAGCCGCATTTCGCGACGAAACTTGCTAACTAGCACATTATTAAGAAAGGCCATTTGCAAAGATGCATATAAAACTTTTATACTCACTTCTGCTGTGGGTGAAGCTGCATCAGGAGCGATTCATAGATGCATATGTAGATTGGGATCTTTACCTTCAAAAACAAAAGTAACGTTATCCTCTGCCTATTCAGCAGCTCAGATGTCAGGAGTAAATGACGACTGCCATGTTCATTATTACATCCAACAACAGAACACCTCAACTGGAAAGAAAACCTTTTTTTTTTTTTGGAAAACTATGAGCGCTGCACTGCTTTGTGTACTTCCTTTACCAGGGAAAACATTATATTTATTAAAAAAAAGTGCCAAGCAACAGTCTAAACACAAAGAGGTCTGAGGTACCATTACTGCTTATGTAGACCAAAAAAGGATCCGAGTCCTCTTTCAGGAACAGAGACAGTGTGAACATAAAGAAAACTGGGTCCTTTTTTACTTGGTCCACTTAAAGGGGTCTGGGTTCGGTTCTTTTAAAGAGGACTGAAGTTTGAAAACACCCTATGTAAAACCATTGTCTGATAATTAAAGGAATTATTCACCCAAAAATGAACATATGAAACTGAACATAAAATGAACATATTATAATTTCAATGTTTAGGTGAACTGATTAGTGTTAGTACAGATACCTGTGCACATAACCGAGTTTGTTGGCCATCACCATCTCAGCCAGGTAGAACTGAGCCAAGTTCCAAGTTGTGTTGGTTATGTCTTCGACGTGGAAAGCATATGGATATTTTATTTGTAAATATCATACTTTTTTCTTCTATTTCAGTTAATCTCACAAAAGCAGTGAGCTAGGCTAGTAGTAGTACTGCCAGTGTTGCATAAAAATGGCTGAAGGCACTACAAGTGGAGGAAGTAGACAAACCGATTCAACTGAGTCATTTACGCTGGAACCGCTTCGATTAATTCAAAGTCATGCGTGATTTCGAAACCAGTTTAAAACATTGAAAACATTTTCATATTTCAACATTAAGCCGTCAATGTGGCCCGGGGGGGACATCCAGGTCACACTAGAGAACGTTCCGCTGGCCCGAAAAGCCCTGCGGTCTTCTCTATCTCAGCGTGGCCCCGTCGAGCTCCCGCAGCAGTATGCTTCCCTGCCCGCCGGGCTGAGCGTCTCCTTCGGGGCTCCTGCGGAGGACGAGATGTCTATCACTGCATCAGAGGGAGAGTCAGATGGTGAGCCCTCCGCGGTCGCTGTCACTTCGGAGGCGGACGCCGAACTGTTGGCTATGCTCCTCCGGGCGGCCAGGGGGATAGGCTTGGAGGTTCCTAGCGAGCCTCCGGCCGATCCCTCTAGGCTGGATGACTGGTTCCTGGGGAGGGCACCGGCGGCACCGCCGCGCTCTCCCCCGGTCCCTTTCTTTCCGGAGGTGCATGAGGTGCATGAGGAGCATGAGGAGCGCGCTCCAGCTCCTCTCCCCTCGCCACTCTCGATGGTGGGGCAGCAAAGGGGTACGTGGTGATCCCTCAGGTTGAGCGCGCCGTGGCAGTACATCTTTGCCCACGCGGTGCTGCCACCTGGCGGGGTCGTCCGCGTCCCCCTTCTCGAGCCTGTAGGGCCTCCTCCGGCCTTACGGTGCGGGTTTTCCACGTTGCCGGGCAGGCTGCCACCGCTGAGACACCTGCACGAGAGTGGTCCTGACCAAGGGACATTCGAGGAACTCCGCGCCGCCACCGACTTCGCCCTCCGGGCCACGAAGGTCACGGCACCTGTCCACCTGTGTGGTCCAGGAACGGCACCTATGGCTGACCCTGGCTCAGATGGCAGAGGCCGACAAAGCACGCTTTCTCGACTCTCCTGTCTCCCAGGGTGGCCTATTCGGCGACACCGTGGAGGACTTCGCCCAGCAGTTCTCCGCGGTCCAGAAGCAGACGGAGGCCATAAGACACATCTTGCCCCACCGCGAAGCAAGGACCTCCTTTCCGCCGCCTGGGCCCCCGCCTCCACCTGCCCGTCACCGAGGGCGTCCCCCCGCGGCCCCTAAACCAGCACCAGCTCCGTCCCCCGCTGAGATAAATTAAGCGAGACTAGCGGCCCGACATCGAGCTGGCCGTGGGAGAGGGACGCCATCCGCTTCTCAGGGTCCTGCGAAGAACACCCGCAGGTGAGCTACGAAGCGTCCCTGAGACAGGCACCCCGGAGGTGAAGAAATCTGCTCTTTTGGGGGCGAGGACATCTCCGCTCCCACCCCCGGTGGAGGGCCGGGGGTTGATGTGAACCCATATAACATCACCCACAAAGTCACAAAAAGGGCTGAATTTCTCACCTACGGAACTCCGGCCCCAGGTTTCCTTCCTGAGCAGTGTTTCCACTCCTCTGAACCGGACTCGGAGCTGGATGTCGCCAGCGCGGGAACCAGTGAAGAAGGTAAGCGCTGCTCAATGCGGCCAGACTTTTCTCCAGGACGTTCATCCTTCTGGGATCAGTCCCCTCCTAAGACAAAGGAAGACAAAGTACTTTCATGTCTCGATTCTTCCTCGACAGAGGCCCTTTTTACGGTTTGCTTTCGAGGGTCGAGCATAAGGTCGCTGAAGCAGCCCCCCTTTGGCAGGCAGGCTTTCACATACTCAACTATATCGACGACTGGCTCCTCATAGCTCACTCGCGAGATCTGTTGTGCGAACAGAGGGACCTGGTGCTCCAGCACCTCAGCCGTCTGGGCCTTCAGGTCAACCGGGAGAAGAGCAAACTCTCCCCAGTGCAGAGGATCTCTTTTCTCGGTGTGGAGCTGGACTCGGTCGAAATGACAGCCCGCCTCACCAACGAGCGTGCGTCATCAGTGCTGAAATGTCTGGGAAGAATCAGGCAGAAAACAGCGGTCCCTCTCAAAGCATTTCAGAGGCTCTTGGGGCATATGGCAGCTGCAGCCGCGATTCATATGACACTGCTTCAGCGCTGGTTACACGATCGAGTCCCGAGATGGGCATGGCACCGTGGCACACTCCGGATTGGCGTTTCCCCGCAGTGTCGCCGCCTATTCAACCTGTAGACTGACCTTGCTTTCCTACGGGCAGGGGTGCCCCTGGGACAAGTGTCCAGGCATACCGTGGTCTACACGGATGCCTCCACCACGGGTTGGGGTGCTGTATGCAACGGGCAAGCAGCATCGGGCTCCTGGACAGGACCTCGTCTGCAGTGGCACATCAACTGCCTCGAGTTGTTGGCAGTGTTTCTGGCCCTTCACCGCTTCCGTCCGGTGTTGCGTCAGAAACACGTGCTTGTTCGTACCGACAGCACTGCGACCGTAGCTTATATCAACCGCCAGGGTGGTCTTCGCTCCCGTCGCATGTCTCAATTCACCCGCCATCTGCTCCTTTGGAGCCAAAATTGGCTGAAATCGCTACATGCCATTCATATTCCGGGGAACTCAACTGCGCAGCCGACCAGCTCTCACGGCAGTCCACCCACCCTGGAGAATGGCGACTCCACCCCAAGACAGTCCAGCTGATTTGGAGCCATTTCGGGGAGGCCCAGGTAGACCTGTTTGCCTCCCCCGAATCCTCCCACTGCCGGTTGTTCTATTCCCTCTCCGAGGCCCCCCTCGGCAGGGATGCACTGGCACACAGCTGGCCTCCGGGGCTCAAGTATGCCTTTCCCCCAGTGAGCCTCCTTGCACAGACCCTGTGCAAGATCAGGGAGGATGAGGAGCAGGTCCTGCTGGTTGCGCCACACTGGCCCACCCAGACCTGGTTCCCAGAACTTATTTCCCCTCGCGGCAGCCCCTCCCTGGAAAATCCCCTTGAGGAAAGACCTTCTGTCTCAGGGGATGGGCACAATTTGGCACCCGCGCCCCGATCTTTGGAACCTGCATGTCTGGCTCCTGGAGGGAACGCCTCAGACCTCGCTGGCCTCACACAGGCCGTGATCAACAAGATCACTCAGTCCAGGGCCCCCTCTACAAGGCAGGCCTATGCGCTGAGGTGGGGTCTGTTTGTCGACTGGTGTTCCTCTCGAGCAGAGGACCCCCAGAGATGCACGACTGCAGTTGTGCTTTCCTTCCTGCAGGAGAAGTTGGAGTGCAGGCTGTCCCCTTCGACTCTCAAAGTGTACGTCGCAGCTATCGCGGCGCATCACGATGCAGTAGATGGAACATCCCTAGGTAAGCACCCACTGGTCGTGATGTTCCTCAGAGGTGCCAGGAGGCTCAACCCTCCCAGACCGCACCTCATACCCTCTTGGGACCTCTCCGCCGCCCTTCGTGGCCTGTGGGACGCCCCATTTGAGCCCCTCGCCTCAGTCGATCTGAAATATCTGTCACTTAAGACAGCGCTCCTGACGACATTGGGTTATCTATGTAACCTAGACGAACTCTGGAGTGGGTCAATGAATCATTGATTCAATCGAGACTGCAAAGCGTGTATCTCAAAATCATTTGAATCAGATCAGGACTTCAGAGCGGGTTCGTGAATTTTTAAATCAGATCAGGATTTCGGAGCATATGGCAAATCATTTGATTCAATCGTGACTTCGGAGCGGGTCAATGAATCGTTTGATTCCATCGGGATTTCGCATTGGGTATTGCGAATCATTTGATTCAGTTCGGGACTTTGAAGCATGTGTCGCTTATTTGATTCAGATCAGGACTTTGGAGCAGATTCAAGACTCATTGGATTCAGATCAGGACTTCGGAGCGGGTATTGCGAATCAAATCGATTTAAATGAGGACTTTATTGCATATCGTAAATCATTTAATTCAATAGGGAATTCGGCATGGGTTTCGCAAATTATTTGATTCAAATTGGGATTTCAGAGCAGGTTCACAAATCATTTTATTCAGATAGGGACTTCGGAGCAGGTTGGCGAATCATCTGATTCAGACAGGGACTTCGGAGCAGGTTGGTGAATCATTTGATTCAGATAGGGACTTCGGAGCAGGTTGGCGAATCATCTGATTCAGACAGGGACTTCGGAGCAGATTGGCGAATCATTTGATTCAGATAGGGACTTCGGAGCAGGATGGCGAATCATCTGATTCAGACAGGGACTTCGGAGCAGGTTGGCGAATCATTTGATTCAGACAGGGACTTCGGAGCAGGTTGGCGAATCATTTGATTCAGACAGGGACTTCAGAGCAGGTTGGCGAATCATTTGATTCAGACAGGGACTTCAGAGCAGGTTGGCGAATCATTTGATTCAGACAGGGACTTCAGAGCAGGTTTGCGAAACATTTGATTCAGACAGGGACTTCAGAGCAGGTTGGCGAATCATTTGATTCAGATAGGGACTTCAGAGCAGGTTGGCGAATCATTTAATTCAGACAGGGTCTTCAGAGCAGGTTGGCGAATCATTTGATTCAGATAGGGACTGCAGAGCAGGTTAGCGAATCATTTTATTCAGACAGGGACTTCAGAGCAGGTTGGCGAATAATTTGATTCAGATCAGGACTTCGGAGTGGGTTGGCGAATCATTTGATTCAGACAGGGACTTCAGAGCAGGTTGGCGAATCATTTGATTCAGATCAGGACTTCAGAGCAGGTTGGCGAATCATTTGATTCAGACAAGGACTTCAGAGCAGGTTGGCGAATCATTTGATTCAGATCAGGACTTCGGAGTGGGTTTGCGAATCATTTGGTTCAGATAGGGACTTCAGAGCAGGTTTGCGAATCATTTAATTCAGACAGGGTCTTCAGAGCAGGTTGGCGAATCATTTGATTCAGATAGGGACTTCAGAGCAGGTTGGCGAATCATTTGATTCAGACAGGGACTTCAGAGCAGGTTGGCGAATCATTTGATTCAGATCAGGACTTCGGAGTGGGTTTGCGAATCATTTGGTTCAGATAGGGACTTCAGAGCAGGTTGGCGAATCATTTAATTCAGACAGGGTCTTCAGAGCAGGTTGGCGAATCATTTGATTCAGAAAGGGACTTCAGAGCAGGTTGGCGAATCATTTGATTCAGACAGGGACTTCAGAGCAGGTTGGCGAATCATTTGATTCAGATCAGGACTTCGGAGTGGGTTTGCAAATCATTTAATTCAGACAGGGACTTCAGAGCAGGTTGGCGAATCATTTGATTCAGAAAGGGACTTCAGAGCAGGTCTGCGAATCATTTGATTCAGATCAGGACTTCAGAGCAGGTTGGCGAATCATTTGATTCAGACAGGGACTTCAGAGCAGGTTGGCGAATCATTTGATTCAGATCAGGACTTCGGAGTGGGTTTGCGAATCATTTGGTTCAGATAGGGACTTCAGAGCAGGTTTGCGAATCATTTGATTCAGATCAGGACTTCGGAGTGGGTTTGCGAATCATTTGATTCAGATAGGAACTTCAGAGCAGGGTTTTCTCTATATAAACAAAACATGGAAAAAAGAAAGAAAGTCTCTAAATAAAGACTTTAAATAAAGAAAACAGAGGTTTAGAACAAGTACACTGTGAAATTTAGCTAGCGGGAAACACAACAACACGTTGTGTTGTTTACTTTACCCAGTATTTGAGTTAAACATATTGTATCACTTGTTAAGTTATTCTTAACATTTGTTGGGTTATTTTATAATCCATACTAATCCTTAAACAAACACTTCAAAGCCTTTCAAAGTATACTCTATTTGATCATGTGATTGACTAGAAAGTGTCATCCTAGTGTCTGTGCTATTTCCCTCCAGAAGTTATGACCAACAAAAATGTCTTTGTACTCATTTAAACTAGTGTTTCAGGTATCTCTTAACCCTCACACAATGCATGTGACTGTTGTCTCCATTTTATCGTCACATTCATTTTCCAGTGCACGCTATCTATGCTGAAGCCCAAAGTATATCTCAGTTTTTATGTCTATGTATGCCTAGGAGGTGGTAATGCTTATTTGTACTGTGTGTGTGTGTACATTTGATGCTTCAAGTTACCGGTTGATAATCAGCTAGCATTAAATGCAGTCAGACAAGTCTGACACCTGATAATTTAGTTAGTTCTGAGGATTCTTTGTTTGAAGTCTTATGATCTGTGGTGTCTTGAGCAAATACTTGCTTTACCTTGGCCTTTTTTCATCCACATATTTTCTTTCTTCTTAATATCTTTTCCAAAACTGTAACCCTGTCTTTTTATTACACTGCCTCACAGGTAAGAGCTTCATTTATGAGTCACGCTATTTCTGTGTGACAACAGGCTTGTGTAAATTGTTTTTTTACTTTTGAGTTGGGTGTTTTGTTTGACTTCTCTTATATCCTGTTCATCATGTTTATTGTCTTTCATTAAGGTTGACACAAGTCACAATTGCATATTTGACATACGAATCAGTCTCTTAGAAGCTTTGCATAAAGCTAATTTTACATGCATTTTTTAATCTTACCTGGAAAACACTCTACTTTTATTTGTATCTTTTTTCTGTTCTATTTTATTTGTCCTACTGTTTATAATTAGCTTCTCTGTTCTTATTTTTTATCTTATTGCTCTTCAATGTTGGGGGTAACGCATTACAAGTAACTCAAGTTATGTAATAATATTACTTTTTCCAAGTAACTAGTAAAGAAAAGCATTACTTTTTAATTGACAAGAAAATATATTTTTCAAATAAGTATTTATTGATTAAAAGCTCTCCTGGCCCTGTTTTCCTTTTAAGTGGTTCCCTCTAGGTTTCACCTATTTAGGTATTTCTATCTCTTCATCTTTGAAGCAGATTTATGATTCTAATTTTGTTCCTTTATTTGAGAAAATACGGCAGGATTTAGAACGTTGGAATTCCTTGCAAGTATCTTGGCTAGGTCGGATATCACTCGTGAAGATGATTGTGTTACCCAAACTGTTATATCCTATTCGAATGGTTCCGATACTGTTCTCAAATAGAGCATTAAAAGGACTGAATAGCTGGCTGACTTCCTTTATATGGAGCAAACGCAAGCCTAGGTTAAAAATGTCAGTACTCTATCTGCCAAGTTCCATGGGAGGGTTGGATTTTCCAAATATTAAGATGTATTAGTTAAGTTCTCACCTGAGATATATTGCAGAGTGGGTTAGAAATGATTCGTCCTTTACTTGGTTAGATATTGAATCTTCCTTTTCAAAAATTCCTTTAAGAGCTCTTCTTTTTGTAAAAAGCTTTCAAAAAATAAAAGAGATATATGATAATCCTATTATAGTTAATACTTTGAAAGCATGGAGATCAGTCTGTAGGCTTGAAGGTAGATCTAAATTGACTTCTTTATTTACCCCAATATTAAACAATCCTGATTTTATCCCAGGACTTTTGGATGATGGGTTTAAACGTTGGTGTGATTTAGGACTTATTAGGCTTGGGGATATGTTTTTAGACAATAAATTAATGTCTTTTGTGGAGTTAACCCAGAAGTACCAGCTTTTCAAACATGATTTTTTTCATTTCCTCCAATTGAGGCATTATATTACTAATAACACAACACTTGTTGGGAATAGTGAGATATCTTCTATTGAGAGGTTATTATTTGTATCATCCGGAAAGATGTCTGTGGGTAGATTTTATGGTTCTATGTGTTTAATCTCTTCTGCTGATACACAGAGAATTAAAACTAAATGGGAAGAAGAGTTAGCTATTGATACTGATGATGAAACATGGGCTGATATTTGGTCTTATGCTAGGAAAATATCTGTTTGTACACGTACAAAAGAAATACAATTTAAAATCATACATAGACTCCATATTTCTCCTAACCGCAGGCATTTTTTTAAACCCTCTACATCGCCAATGTGCTTAAAATGTAAAATTGAACTTGGTACTTTAACACATTGTCTGTGGTCATGTAACATACTGCAAAGGTATTGGTTTTTGGTGCTGGAGGAAATGGAAAAGATCTTTAATATACAGTTGGATTTTGACCCAGTCTCATTGTTGTTGGGTATTCCTAATGGACGCATTGCTTCATCTGTTAATAAGAAATTGTATAATGTTCTGGCCTTTGCTGCCTGGAAAAATATTTTACTTAATTGGATTAGTGATAAATCTCCATCACTTAAAGGTTGGCATAAGATAATTTTTCAGATGATTCCCCTGGAGCGTCTTACCTATGTATTGCATCGAAAAACAGGCCAGTTTAATAAAGTCTGGACCCCATATCTTGACTATTTGGAACCTCATCTTAGTCCTATTATATTACAAGGAATGTTGTAGTTGTATAACTCTCTAGACATTTAACTTTTTTTTCCCTTATCTGTTTTATATGAGGTAATCCTGTGTTATTTAAAGTCTGAGCTATTTGTGTTCTTTGTTTTTGTTGCTGTATGACGATGTCTTGTTATTTTTGTATTATAATGAAAATGCAATAAATATAATAAAAAAAAGCTCTCATGTCCCTATGTTGAGAGAAATTGTGAGTAAGACGTTACTTTAGTTAGTCATCTCACTCACTAAAAAATATAGATACAGTATTAATAAAAACAGTGAAATTCAAAGCAAACCTGTAATAATTAAATATGTTAAATAATACAAATATCCTTATTGCATTTAATCCCATTTTATTAACCGATGTCTTTGCTGCCGACCTTCCATGATCCAATTCATCCAAACTAATGAGCAAAAATTAATCAAGATAATCTAACATTTGTTTTCCTTTATTTATTGCTGAAGAGTTGACATTTTTTCTTCTGCGGTCTAGTGTGAGGCTTTTGGTGTAAAATGGCTTTTATATTTGAAAAAAGTATAACTTTTCATATTAAAAACAAACAAGCAAGCCCTGCCCAGATTTAAAAAGTAACGCAAAAATAAGTTTAAGTAACTAAGTAACGTAATTAGCTACTTTTTTACGCAGTAACTCAATATTGTAATGCATTACTTTTAAAAGTAACTTTCCCCAACACTTCTGGTTTTCAATAAGCATTAGGAACATTTTACTTATATTAATTAGCACAGTATTATTTTGTTCTGTGATATCAAAATTTGTAAGAGTTGTGAAAATTCAGTGGATCCAAAATGTTGGTATAATAGCAAGTTTATTTCCATATTGTGATATGGTTATCATGAAATAAAATTGCTCACAATCCCACCCCTATACGACACATGCATATCCTTTTAAATAATTATATATAAACATTCATCCTTAACCCATTCTGCAGGTGGAAGGCTGTTTAGAGACACCAGCAAAGTCAATAAAAGTGTTTTTGCCTTTATTCTTTATATGAAGTCTTCATACAATCATACATACATATATATTTCTTTCCAATATATTTAAGAGCATGCAGATAGTTGTCAGAACTGTAAGTATAGGCAAATCAGTCAGTAAGTAAAGGCTAGAAGTTTGTGCATCCCGTATGTTTTAGCTGGTTGACAAACTGAGTTGATCATCACATCAGCTGGAAGAGTTTGAGAACCGCAAAGGAGGTGATTGTGTAGATCAGAAGTCCAGAGAGCAACGTGAACCCCATAGGTGAAAGAGATACCGCAATAGAAGCGGTGCTCATGGTTGTGCCGTTGTTTGTGCCATTGGTGGTGTCATTGGTTGTGCTACTGGCATCAGCTGTGCCGTTGGTAAGATCATAGGTTGCAATCATAACAGCCACTAGCATTAGTAGTATTTGAGTTTTAGAAGCCATTTTGAGGTCTTTCAGTTTTTAGAAGGGGCAGAAAATTAAAATTAAATTAGGATATTACACCTTTTAAAATGTTTTCAAAGACATATTTTATATATATACTAATATTTTATAAATAAGGCACATTCCAACATTAACACATTTAATACAATTATCTAAACAACTATATAAAAAAAAGGTCATATTTACCGTTTGCGATGGATGACTGTTCCCTGTGTCTCTCGATTCTCTACAAGGATGTAAGTGTGAAGACCAGAGGTGATCTTGGGCTTTTATTTGAAAATTATGCATTAAATCAACAACCTTGTAAGAGGCGGAGATGTAGGATGGGAGGTAATGCAATTATTATTATTCGCTTTGACAGTCACTTCCTCTTAAAGGGACAGGAATCATATGCTCACCCTCATGGGAAAAAAATAAGGGACCACTCCAAAGTAACTGGAATCAAATTACAATTGACCATGGCAAAAAAGAAAGAAAAGAGAAAAGAAAAAAGTTTTGAGTGAGGAAAAGAGGGGTTCAGTTCAAACTTTACTGCCAGAGGGATACAGATACAGTCCATTTGCTTTTATCTTTAACATTTGAAAGCCAACAGTTCATAAGAACAAGGTTAAATTGCAGACATTAAGAACAACAGAGCTATAGACCAGCAGAGGGCGAAAATGACTCTCCAGAAACTCATTTGAATGTCACTCAACAACCATAGGATAAATTCAAGCAGCCTATAACAAGAATGGTCAATGGCAGCTGGTTGAAGTGCATGATGAGGACTGTTTGAAACAGGTTTACGGGTAGGGCAAAGCTTGAGGTAAAGAGAGGTAATATAGAGCAAGGCTGAGCCCTATAATAGACCACAAGGACGATCTCTGATGAGTTCAATTTTCAGCTTTGACCAACACTTAATCATCTAATGGTTAGACGGAGACCTGGAGAACAAAGAAGCTACAGTATTGTGAAATTTGGTGGAGGCTGGAATTTTTGTGCCAGGATTGGTATAAAGGCGCTCAACAACAACGCAAAAGACAGATGGTGAGCATGCCAAGATGAATAAAAGCTGAGTTTTTTTTTCCACAAATTATTGATTTCTGAACTCTTCCTTAAAAAACAAAAAAAACAAAAAACAAAAAAAAAACAGAGAGACTGATGATTTTGCAGTTGTCTGCAGTTTGCTTTTTGTCACTCACAGATTTTCTTTCTTCATAATATCCTTTCCTAAATTGTAAACCTGTTTAAAGATGTATATTTGTATTCTGAAGTTTGTTGTTTGTTGTGATAGCCAGTGTTGGGGTGTAACGCATTACAAGTAACGCATGTTACGTACACTGTAAACAAAATCTGTAGAAATTACAGTATTACTGGCAGCTGGTTGCCAGTAACTTACTGTAGATTTAAATTTATGCTATTTACTGGCAACAGTTTGTTCAAAGTTAATTGAACATTAAACATTAACAAGTCTTTATCTTGTTTATTACAGAATAAAACTAAAATAACAGCCTCATGCAAAGCATTCTGGGAACCAAAATCTGAAGAAAAAAACAGAAAAAGGTTGATGAAGGTTTCTGGTTCCCAGAATGCTTTGCAGTAGGTTGTTATTTTATAGTTTTATTCTGTAAAGACAAAGACTTGTTAATGTTTAATGTTCATTTAACTTTGAACAAACTGTTGCCAGTAAATAACATAAATTAAAAATCTACAGTAAGTTACTGGCAACCAGCTGCATAACTACAGCAAATTTTTTACAGTGTAATATTACTTTTTCCAAGTAACTAGTCAAGTGATGCATTACTTTTTAATTGTCTAGAAAATAATTAAGACCCCCCCACCCCCACCCCCCCCCCCCCCACACACACACACACACACACATGTTGGGTTTACATGTTTTATGGGGACATTCCATAGGCGTAATGGTTTTTATACTGTACAAACCATACTTTCTATCGCCCTACACCTACCCTACACCTAAACCTAGCCCTCACAGGAGATTGTGCATACTTTTACTGCATCAAAAAAACTCATTGTGCATGATTTATAAGCCTGTTTCCTCATGGGGACCTGAGAAATGTCCCCACAAGGTCAAAATTTACTGGTATTCCTATCCTTGTGGGGACATTTGGTCCCCACAACGTGATGAATACCAGGTACACACACACACACACACACACACACACACACACACACACACACACACACACACACACACATTTATTGATTAAAAGCTCCCCTGTCCCCATGTTGAGAGAAATTCTAAGATGTTACTTCAGTTCTAGAATAAATGTGAACATGCATTGGTTCATCTTACTCACAAAAAAACCCATACAGGATTCCTCAAAATGAATAAAAACCAGCAATAAATGAATATGTTAAATAATACAAATATCCTTTATGTATTTGATCATATTTTATTAACCAATGTCTTTGCTGCTGACCTTCGATGATCCAAATTTTCCATAGTAATAAACAAAAATGACTCAAGACAATCTAACATTTGTTTTCCTTTATTTATTGCTGAAAAGTTACATTTTTTCTTCTGCGGTCTACTGTACAGACGTGAATTTACTTTTCTCTAAGCCTGAGGCTTTCGGTGTGAAAAGGCTTTTAAATTTGCCAAAAATATAACTATTTATATTAAAAACAAACAAGCAAAACCTGCCCAGATTTAAAAAGTAACACAAAAGTAACGTAACGTATTACCTTCCATAAAAAGTAGCAAAGTAACGTAATTAGTTACTTTTTTCTGGAGTAACTCAATATTGTCATGCATTACTTTTAAAAGTAACTTTCCCCGACACTGTTGGTCTTCAATAAGCATTGGGAACTTTTTACTTATATTAGTTAGGCTAGTATTATTTTGTTCTGTGATATCAAAATTTGTATCAAGAAATTATCATGAAATAAAATTACTCACATGCCCACCCCTATACGACACATGCATATCCTTTTAATTTATAATTATATATAAACATCCATCCTTAACCCATTCTGCAAGTAGAAGGCCGTTTAGAAACACCAGCAAAGTCAATAGAAGTGTTTTTGCCTTTATTCTTCATATAAAGTCTTCATACAATCATACATACATATATATTGAAGAGCATGCAGATAGTTCTCAGAACTTTAAGTATAGGCAAATCAGTCAGTAAGTAAAGGCTGACAAAAAGTGCTAGAAATTTGTGCAGTCACTGTCACGGGTGCATCCCGTATGTTTCAGCTGGTTGACAAACTGAGTTGATGATCATATCAGCTGGAAGAGTTTGAGAACCGCAAAGGAGGTGATTGTGTAGATCAGAAGCCCAGGGAGCAACGTGAACCCCATAGGTGAAAGAGATACCGAAGTGCTGTTGGTTGTGGTGATGGTGGTGGCGGCGGCGGTGGCTTTGATGGCGGTGGTGGTGGCGGCAGTGGTGGTGCCATTGGTTGTGCTACTGGCATCAGCTGTGCCGTTGTTAAGACCACAGGTTGCAATCATAACAGCCACTAGCATTAGTAGTATTTGAGTTTTGGAAGCCATATTGAGGTCTTTCAGTATTTGGAAGGGGCAAAAAACGAAAATTAAAAATTAAACTTTTAAAATGTTTTTAAAGACATATTCTATATACTAATAATTTATATCTAAGACACATTCCAACATTAATTCATTAAATACAATCATCTAAAAAACCAAACAACATGTAAACATATATATAAATGGTCATATTTACAGTTTGCGATGGATGCCCGTTCTCTGTGTCTCTCAGTTCTCTGGAAGGATGTTAGTGTGAACACCAGAGGTGATCTTGGGCTTTTATTTGAATGTTGCACATCAACAACCTTGCAAGAGGCGGAGATGTAGGATGGAAGTGAATGCAATTATTATTATTTGTTTTGCCAGTCTCCTCCTCTTAAAGGGACAGGAATCATTTGCTCACCCTCATGTAAAAAAAAAATAAGGGGGCCACTCCAAAGTAACTGGAATCAAATAACTATTGACCATGGCAATAAAGAAAGAAAAGAGAAAAGAAAAAAGGTTTGAGTGAGGAAGGAAGGGTTCAGTTCTGGCTTTACTGCCAGAGGGATACAGTGATACAGTCCAATTGCATTTATCCTTAACATTTCAAAGCAAGCAGTTCATAAGAACAAGGTCAAATTGCAGACATTAAGAACAACAGAGCTATAGACCAGCAGAGGGCGAAAATGACTCCAGCAACCGGCGTTAACCACCAACTCATTTGAATGTCACTCAACAACCATAGGATGAGATCAAGCGACCTATAACAAGAATGGTAAATGGCAGCTGGGGTGAAGTGCATGATGAGGACTGTTTGAAACAGGAAAAACAAGCTTCATCAATGAGAAGTAAAGTAGAGCAATGCTGAGCTCTAGAAAAGGCCATAAAGACCATCTACTAGACCATGACTAACACCTAATCATCTAATGGAGAAGCCAAAAATCTACTGTGAGATTTGGTGGAGGACTTGTGATGGCTGGAATTTTTGTGCCAGGAGTGGCATAAAGTCACTCAACAGCGATGTAAAACACAGATGGTGAGCATGCCAAGATGCATGATAGCTGAGTTTTTTTTTCCCACCAATTATTGATTTTTGAACTCTTCCTACACTCCTTAACATAAAGCTTTTGAAGTGATGCCATAAAAGAACCATTTCCCCAAAAAAACTTTTAGCAAATAGTTTTTAAAGGAACCATTTTGAAGAACATTTAAAAAACATAAAGAATCTTTTTTTGGGACTATAAAGAACCTCTGCATTTAAAAGTTTCCATGGATGTTCATGGCTCTTCATGGAACCATTCATGCCAATAAAGAAGATTTGTTTTTAAGAGTGTTTAAAAACAGTTAAAACAACTGTTGAAACGATTTAACTATTACTGTGTTGTTTAAAAAAATGAATATGAACTTATTTTCTTATTTGAGGTCTGACAACACTGCATTGTTTTTTTTTATTTTGATATTTTCTTTAAAGAAATTACTCTAATGAGCTCTAAACGACTATGCTTATTTGGAATTTGAGAGAAATGTTGTTATTATTTCATAGAATAAAACAAAAATTTTCATTTTACTCAAACACATACCCATAAATAGTAAAACCAGAGAAATTGATCATTTTGCAGCATGCAGTGAACAAATTTCATAATTTCCTAATTTTTGTAAACCTGTTAAAAGATGTATATTTGTATCCTGTCTTTTTTGTTGTTTGTTGTGACAGCAATGATATACTGGAAAGTATTTGACTTTTCATTCCAATATGAGGCCCTTTAATGATTTTGTGAAAAGCAACTTTAATGCATCTGGTAGTGTGTCTAGAATTGTTTGATTCTCACAGAGTTGTGGACTCTAGAGCATGCAGACTTTGACAGCAATGACTCGAGACTTGACTTGGACTTGAACCCTGTGACTTGGCAAGTCTTTATGTCCTACTGTCAATGTAGTCTGGTTACTGAAGCATATGATCACACTGGTATGATTAGCTTTTGGCACTGAGCCAGAGATGGATGCACTAAGTGAACACTTGTATTGTTTTTATCCACATAATATGTAGGATATTTAATGTTTTAGACATTTAAATTACACATAATGACCATAAACCACTTATAAGAATAAGAAGAAGAATGCCCATGTATAATAAAACAGCAGTAGCCTAAAATGAGATAAACCCATCTTTTAAACCCATTCTTATTTTGATTTAACATTTGTATACATTATAACTATTGTTATTTAATTACATTTCTGCTTCATTTTATGTATCTCTTTCTTTGCCCAGTAACTAGCGTTCTGCATCAACGTATCAAGTATCATAAATGTTTTGTAAATACTGTAAATATTACCCAACAATGACGTCAGTAAAGCGGTCTATCTCAGTAGCTGGTGATAAATTAACGTCTGTATTAGCCATTTGCAAGTTATTAAATATTTGACTCAATTGATTCATTACAATCACTGAATCCCAAATGAAACAGTGGACTTTGAACTTTTGTTCACAAACAATGATTAATTCCTCAATGAAACACTAATTATTTTATCTTTTATAATTATACCTACTATTGTTACGGTTCAGCCAGGATCCATCACCACTCAATCACAGTGATGACCTATCATCACAGCCATCACCTGAGTACTAAAACCTGTCTTCAATCAAGCAGTGTTTAAGCACACACCTCAAACACCTTGGCTATATCCGAAATCGCCCCCTATACCTTCAAATAGTGCACTATTTGAGGGTACATCCATTTTAAGTGGTGTTCGAAACCATAGTGGACATTCTCGAGTGCACTCATTCAATCCCACAATGCACCGCAAAAACGAGTGTACAACCGATGTACGCTCAACAGCTAGAGATAACCCATAATGCTGTAGTGAACAACGGTCGAAATGGCATTCCAAGGATCAGTTTATGGCAGGCCCCCTTCCCTATCTGCCAGGGTGGAGGGAGATGTGCCACACTGTGATTGGATCTTGGTTGAGGAACATAAACAAATGTTCAGAAACATCAGATAAGATGCCAAGACAACTACCAGACACCTCTAACAGAACAGGAAGAGAGACCTTCTGCACCTACGACCACCTAAGAGAGGACTTCTCATTGGACTACGGATTGACCCTCTCCAATCCTAAGGTTTGGGAATGACTGCCATAAAAATTCCTTCAGAACTCTGGATGCAACAGCAGTGGCCGAAACAAAGAAGGCCACAAAGATCCATCCAAATCCATTCATACATATGTTTGGAGAACTTAAATTGATGTAAACTGCAACAGATTCACTTCACCCTTTGATAAAGTACAGTGTATGTTGATGGCCATTGACTGTTAACCTAACAGTTCACAGAAGCAGGCGTATTAACATATTGTGATATTAATAAGTGATTGTTTAACAGTTTTCTATCATGTTTGGACTCTTTTTGCTCCTCATAATTTGGGTAACAATTTGAAAGAGGTTTGGTAAAGAAATGTTGCATTGGGTAAATTGTAAAAGACACTGTCTAACTTTGTACTCTACTATATGCAAATGAGTTCCACACTAGGGCGGGTAACACCATGGCCACCTCAGACACAAGTGGCCAATCACATTCCTGGAATGGAGAGGTGCTAGATCCCAATCTCCTCCTCATCAAAAAGAGATAAAGGTAGCCTCCGAAAAGACACTCCTTGTACTGCGTCTAAGTCCCGTAAGGGAAGAGACATTAACAGCTACACCGTTCTGAGTCTGAACCCCTCAAGGTTAAGACATTAGCAGATACAAGGTCCTGAGTTTCTGGCCTGACGAGGAAAGAGACTTCAAGACAGCTAAGGATCCACTCAGCTCTTGAGTAAACCTTCTATACTGAATTCGGCTGCCCTTCAGTTGCAAAGGACCCAGCAGTGACGGACCCCGTCTGACTCCTGCCACTCCGAAAGCAGCGCAGCCCAGTCCGCAAAGGACCTCCACATTGGCAGACACTGCCTTGAGCACACGGATCCTCAACGACGCAGCCCTGCTGCAAAGGACCCTGTGAGAATCCATCTGACCCAGCTGCCCGGTCCACGCCCTAAGGACCCTCTTTGGCACAACAGAAGTCAAGCATCCTCCAGGTCAGCGCCTCGACGGCTACCGGAACGCAACTCTGTGCCCTCCCCACTATATGCAAACCGCATCACCAGTGGAAGACGTCTCTGCCGCCGGACTGATCACCCGACCAAGTGGAACGTAACTATAAACTTACCAAACCTCTTTCCTAAAGACCTTGGCTTAGTTTATACCTGCAGCCTATGTTTTCTAACCTGTTTAGATAACATTTACTTGTGGTCAGCATTACAAATGATAGCTATATTGTTTGTTCCAAGATAAATACGCAGTTATTTATCATTAAACCTACCAGAGCCATTAAGTGGGTTTCCCATAGACAACTTTACCATAGAAATCTCTTTTATTGCTACTTTCAGCTCAACAGCATTGCATTCTGCCATTCTGCGTTCATTCCATTTTGTTAGTTTCTACACTTTATTTGGTATCTTCTTTCACATTTAGTTGCCTATTATCTATTAGCAGTGTGTATTCATTTATTGGTTTATCACTAGTGTTGTATTTACTCTTGCATATCTATTGTTAATAAATTTCATTAATTTTATTACAATTGTGTTTTCATTGTGTTGATGATTCAAGGCTCTACTAGCTAGCTAAACCACCAAACTTTCAGATAAATCAGTTGACCAACTCCTTCCAGGGTGCAAGTCTCAATTTATTGACCTATTGCCAAATTAACAGTCTTTGACTGATATACTGAACCCAGCGAGGTGGGAATTGGTCATCTGATAGACTCACAAATGCACCTTGAGTGACGTGTGACCCAAAATCACAGCATCATTGGTGACGTGAGCCCCGTTTACTACATAATTGGCGTCCCTGGGTGGGCTAGCTAAGATTGAAACGAGCCAGTTGATTTATCAACACAAAAGAATTGACTTAAAAGATTTCAAGAGTAATTACTTTAACAGGAAACTAGGTTCCTCAGTTTGGTCAGTTACTATTTGTAAAAGCAGGTGGTTCCTCCCAAGCCTGATTCATAGTTTCCTTACTCAGCTTTGTGGTACTATTTGTGAATAGGATTTGTTGCAGTTGAATTGTTTGCAGGAATAAGAGTTGTGGTTAAGTTTTGGACCATTTTACAGTGGCATAGATCTGGTAAAAGTTTCCTCACTCAGGAAACTCTACTGTTAGAAGAAGTTGTAATTTTAGATTATAGCTAATTGATTCTAAAGTATAGCCAAGGGTTGCTATACCTTGTAAGTCTATCAAGTGAGTCCTGGTGAAACTTAGATGAGTGTCAGATAAGGGTAATTACCTCTGACAACGCGTAGCCAAGTGCTAAAGCTTTATCACTAGTAAGTGTCACTTACATTGTCTCAGTGATTCCAACTAATAACACTTTTGTGGCAAGCGTTAGGACAGATTAGTCGCTAAGTGCAGTAGAATATCTGTTTTAAAATGGCTGAATTAACCCTGCCTGAAAAGCTGGTCGTAGACCTGACCAGTGCTGTGAATCCAGGGTACATAGAAAAGCTTAAGGGCTTAACCTATGAAGAAATCAGTCTCAAGACAGCACAGCTAACAGCTGAAGCTGCGGGCCAGGCCTTAAAGGGCCCCACGCTAGCCAAACTCCTCTCGAGTCTAGCACTAAATTGGGCTGCTCAGTTAACCCAAGCTATAGACAGAGTATCCCTTGCCAACGAACAGGTAAGAGACAGGGATATGAGAATCCAGGAGCTAAAGAGTGAGCTGGCTGATCTGCGCCAGGCAAACGACCATTTGAAGGTCGAAACTGTTAGGCTATCTGCAGAGAAAGAAGACTTGCAGAGTATCACTGACAGCCAAGAAGCAGAAATCAAAAGGTTAAAAGATAAAAATCTAGACCTAGAAACTGAGTGTGAACTACTCAAAATTGACGATTCAAGTCCAGGCACCATACCTGGTGACCAGGACGTAGCCGCTCTGCAAACAGAACTGGCTCAGGCTCAAAATGATTTGTCAACACAGGCAGACAAACTAAGGCTATTGAGTAGGAATGAAAAACAGGTTAAAGATGAATTAATGTCAGCCTTGTCTGAAATCTCTGGTCTGAAAGTGGACTTAGAAAAAGAGCACAAACTTTACATTGATGCTCGTAAACAGTCTGAGTTGTTTAAACAACATCTGTACCGATCAGAACAGACCCAAATCCAACTTAGGGAGGATTTAGATAGAGCAGATGATAAGTTGCTAGAAGTCCAACACAAGCACGATAGAATGGCTACTAGAGCCAGAGAGTGGGCAGATAAAGCTGTTGTTGCAGAGCAGAGGCTAGAGGAAATAGAGAAAAGGATGGAGCAGTTAGACATAAGTAGGGACACGCCCCTTGAACCTGAACCACCTAGTGTGCGCTTCAGCTCATTTGGCTCAGCAGTAAAAGACCCCCTACTGGGTAGCCCCTCACAGCAACAGCGTTATCAGTCCCATAGTAATGCTGCAGCACCGGGTGACCTAACCGTCTCCACTCCCAGCCATTCTCATGGAACAGACGCTGAGTCCCCAGCGTGGGGAAAGACTAGTCGCCCCATTCCTGATTTTCCCAGCCCAGCACTATCCAAGGATAGCCGACTGCGGCAGCTTAGGGAATTAGCACGTGACATTGAAGTGTTTAATCCTGATACTCCAGGAAGCAATATAGAGTTGTACCTTAAGGATGTGAGTTATGCATTGTCTTATATCCCTGAGGCCACTATGGCAGATAAACTCCTCCTTCTGAGGAAAACAACAGTGCGAACTGTCCACGGTTTCATGGAGAGACAAAGTCCGGCCATTGCTGGTAATTTCCATGAACTGTGTAGGGCCCTGAGAGCAGAATATACAATGTACCAGAACCCGTCTACTTCCAGACTCTCTGCCTTGCAGACTAAGCAAAGTCGCTATGAGTCACCCAGAGAGTATTATGAACGCTTACGCAGAGTGTATTTTGCTGGTGCAGATTCCCCTAGAGCCGAAGAAGATGTGATGTTTAAGAGCTTATTTGTGAGTAATTTGCATCCTACCATTAGGAAATCCCTCTCACTTCTGGTAGATGTTGATCGCATGACTGCAGCAGAGTTAAGACAGCTTGCCATGCGGGCCTGGGAGAATGAGAAGTTGCACACAGACAAGAAAGACAGGGAGACAGGTGCCCATGTGTTTGAACTGCGAAATGACAGTGAGGCTCCTCTGGAGCTAGAAGGGTCAGAGCTTCCCCAAAGTGGAACTGCGCGGACCAACCGCTCCTCTTGGCCAAAATCTGGTGAGTCCACACAGGACACCCAGGGCCATAAATCCTCCAGTAATGGAGGATACAAGAGAGGCAGGCATGCACACAGAGAGGAAAGGCAGAGGAGACCCAGAGATAGATCAAAGGACAGTCACAAACAGGGCAGTCAGAAGAAAAGGGAGTCCAAAGGTACTGAAGAAAGGGACCAGGTAAATTTTAAGCAAATTCAGAAAATGATTGCTAAAGCCCTCCAAGACCTTAAGTCTGAGGAGAACACTTCCAAGAAGGAGAAAGACCCTCCTTTTAAGCAATGACTAGGCCAGGACCCCTCCCCTCCCCCACCTAAAGTGTACCTCATAGGGTGGGGGGAAGAGCCAGGGAAAGGGGAAAGTAGGGAACAGATTGTGAGGCCTAACCATTCACATGTCAGCAGACCCCACCCCAGTCTCTGTCAGTTTCTGGGTGACTTGACACAAAAGGGCAGGGCTGGAAGGATTTACATTTCTGTTTCCATTGAAGGTGCCTTAGTATGTGATGCGCTGCTAGACACTGGCTCAGAAATTTCTTTAGTGTCACCCGGACTGTTTAAAGAGCTTACCCAAGCAACTAACTCACTAGGCAAGTGGCTTAAGGTAGAGAGCTGTCAGATCAAGATAACCAGCTACACACAAGACCAGGCCCCTATCAGTCAGAGGGTTTGGGTGGAGTTAACTTTTGGTGAAATGAAAATAGTTCACCCTCTCTATGTTGTTGGTTTTAATACAGAACAGCTTCTTATCGGCCAGGATTTGTTAGATAGACTCGCACCTTTGATTGACTATCACAGCTGTCAACTATGGGCACAGGTCAGAATCCCACAGCCCATCAGAGAGACTAGCTCCAGTCAGAAGTCCTGCAAGGCTGTCGAGGTAGGAAAAACATCTCACGTTAGACAGCAGACAATGCAGGACTCCAGTTTCAATGGAGAAACACCTGATGCGAGGGACATGCAAATCTTAGCAGGCACAGCTCACGAGAACAGACTTCCCTTGCAGCTGTTAAAGAAGAAAGATGCATTTTTGTGCGCCCTGGAACCTCATAACACTGAGGTGTACAATCCCCATGTGGTAGGGGGCATACACATCAATGATGTACCTGTCAACGATGCTGTGGTTACACTCTGGTTAGAGAAGTCAGCAATAAGTCAGGAACTTTATATGCAGCTACAGGATAAATGTTGCATGACCCCCATGGTGGGAAAGAAACAGGAGCTGCGGCTTTCCAGTTGTCCCCTGACAACAGTTAAGAGTGTTGGAGTCTTCTCAGTCTCTCTTAAGTTTGGCCATAAACAGTTCAAGCACTACATGCTTGTGGTACCTGACCTGCCACACTCAGTATATATTGCTTCTGATGTGTTAGTGAGACTGGGAGTGCTGTTAGACACAGTCAACAATGTGTTGTGGTCCAGGGCAGATACTGGTCCTAACGTGCTATCCGGTGATTCTAACAACATGCGTTCTGGTCAGACAATCCCTCAAGCATGTCAGGTAATGAATGAGTTCGAATTGGTGGTTCCTGCCCAAACGGCAGAGGTCCCCGTCAGGCTTATCATTAAAAGGGGTCAAGAACTGAATCAGACGGTGCTAGCCTATTTCCAGCCCTCTGCTCAATTTTGCAAATTGGGACTCACAATCTGTGGGAACCCACAGCTTGAACTGTACAACCGCTCAACTTACATGCTGGTACAAAACCTCACAAGAGGAAGTATCCACATTCCCCCACGCACCCCTCTAGGGTATATAATTGATAGCTCCTTTCATGATTTTGAATTAACTATTCCTGTCATAGGAGAGCTTCCTGATTTGCCGATAGAGAAAGACAGCTATGAGCAAGTGTATCTCACCTACCCTACAAAAATGATTTCCATCACACCCCATCCAGCTGTGATTGAGGGGACTATGTGCAGAGTACACTTTGATAGTGAAGGCGAGATAGTGGTACATACTGTGATTGCCCAGGAGCCATCTGTACCACTGAAGGATAAGCAAGATGCGGAACCTTGTACTGAACCATACCCTGGTTTTGAGGCAGAGGTGCAACAACAGTTAGCACAGGCAGATGCTCTGGACACAGAGGTCCAGCGTCAGGAATTACGGCAGGTGTTTTATGAACACCAGGAAATCTTTTCTAGGGATTCCTATGATTGCGGTGTCACAGATGTCCACACTGTCCGTATTCCCACAGATCCAAATGCCCCGCCTACCTTTGTGCGTCAGTACAGAATCCCACTTGCTGCTTTTGACTCTATTCAGGAAATTATCGATTCCCTGTTAGAGAAAAAGATCATTCGCGAATGCAACTCCACTTACAATTCTCCAATTTGGCCTGTCCTAAAGCCGAGTGGAAAGTGGCGTTTAACTGTAGATTACCGCCAGCTCAACAAACAGGTTCCCCTGTCACGTTGGCCCATGATATATCTTGACCAAGAGTTAGCCAAGGTGACAACAGCCAAATATTTCTCCACAGTGGACGTGGCAAATGGTTTTTGGACAATGAAGGTAGACCCTGCAGACCAGTACAAGCTAGCATTTTCCTTTGGAGGCAGACAATTCACTTGGAACAGGTGTCCATTTGGCTATTCAAACTCCCCCGCAGAGTTTAATATATTTCTACGCAAGGCAATGAGTGATGCAGCTACACGCAGCAATGTAATTTTTGTTGATGATATCCTCATGCGTAGTCAGACCTGGCCAGATCATGTAGCTGAGATAAGACATGTTCTCACCCAGCTCACTGAGGCAGGTGCTAAACTGTCATTAGCCAAAGGACAATGGTGCAGAACCAAGGTGGAGTATGTGGGACTGACTGTTGGTCCTGATGGTATCCAACCCCAGACTAGTAGAATTGAAGCAGTAAAGAATATCAAACCTCCCACAAACGTCTCTGAACTGCGTAGCTTCCTAGGAGTGTGCAATTACTCGCGTCAGTTCATAGAAGATTATGCAGACATAGCCAGACCATTGCATGAGCTACTTCAGAAAGACAGAGAATTTAGCTGGGGGGAAGGACAAGCACAGTCCATGAAAGAGCTGAAAGAGAGATTGTGCACTGCTCCATGCCTAGCCTACCCTGACAAAGACAAGGAGTTTTTCCTTGAGGCTGGTTTCTCTGAACACTGCCTCAGTGCAGCACTCTCCCAAAAACATGACCAAGACAAGCGGGTTGTTGCCTATGCTAGCAGAGCACTCAGCAGTGTAGAAGCTAAATTCTCAGACTGTGAGAAAGCCCTGCTCACTACAGTATGGGCAATTGAACATTTCCGTAGCTACATTGGTGGCCAGAAAGTCATTGTTGAGACATGTCATCAGCCTGTCCAGTTCCTAAACAGCCAAAGGCTTAGGGAGGGGAGAGTCTCAAACAGTCGCATTGCTACATGGATGATGGCTTTACAAGGTTATGATGTAGAGGTAAGGTATGCCCAGAACAATAAGATGGCACTAGGCCAAGGATTAGCTGCATGCCAGCATTGCAGTGATGGAGAACACACTCCTGAAGCCAACATGGTAGGCACCACACCCTCGCTAATCTCAAGCCATCATTACTATGATGAAAATGTCTGCACAGGCCTTCCTAAGGCCTACATTGATGGATGCTCTTATCACCATGAACAACACATTCAGGCGGGGGTAGGGATAGACTGGGAGAACGACACCCCCCGTGGTGCTCAGCAGTTCTCCTTAGGCTCTAAGTCTAGTCAGTACGCAGAGATCGCTGCTGCACTCATAACCTTACAACAAGCAGTGAAGTATGGGATCCGGGATTTAGTAATTTGTTCTGATTCGAACTATGCCAGGCACAGTTTTGTCTCTCACTTTCCTCACTGGAAACAGAATGGTATGAAAAATGCTAGAGGAAAGGAAGTTAAGCATAAGGAGTTGTTCCTTGCTTGTGATGTCCTTGTCAGTCAGGATGGCATGACCGTGTACTGGAAGAAAGTAAAAGGGCATTCACAAACTCCTGGCCCAGACAAAATAGGTAATGATGAAGCTGATAGACTAGCCAAAGCAGGTGCCATAGCAGGTACCCCCTGGCAGTTCCAGAATGAGTGGCTTCCAACAACAGAGCCTCCTCTTGTAAGTGTTAATGCTATCACACGCAGACAGGCCAAGAACACAGTGACAGCCCCTGCTGACACCCCTCAGGCTGTAGTGATATGCAGAGAGCTAGCAGATACCGACCTTATTGCTATGCAACAGCAAGACCCTGTGATCAGCACTGTTTACCTATTGATTTCTGACCCAGTAAAACATCCCATAACTGAACAAAAGTTGGCAGAGTCAAGTGACCTGAAAACCCTGTACCTTATCAGACACCACCTGAGGTTAGAGAAGGGTTTGCTAGTATATGCTCCTGATGAGAACACACCGCCTCGATGGGTGGTCCCAACAGCCCACAGAGGGGTTATGCTCATGCATGCCCATGATGAACCCTGTGGAGGCCACCGGGGGGTGAAGGCGACACATGAGACCCTTTGTCAGGTAGCATACTGGCCACAGATGAAACAAGACATTGCAGCTTATATCCAAGGTTGCTTAGTTTGTTGTCAGTTTCAGCCATCAAACCCCCATCATAGAGCTCCCCTTCAGCGGGCAGGTATCACCTTTCCATGGTCTAACCTCCAGATGGATTGGATTGACCCTGTAGTTAAGATCTCCAAAGGGAGAAGATCCCCTGAGTACAAGTGGGTCCACTTTAATCAGATTAAGTTTTATAAACCCCACATGGGAATACAAGGGGTAGCTACCACTCAGGAGTAACTCCTGCTGAAGCACATAGATCCAGGCAGTGTAGAGAAATCTATACTGTGTCAGGCACTGGAGCCAGCGCACCGGTGACTGGTTGTTGTACTTAAGCGTAGTGATATTTGGTAGTTGTACTCGAAAGTTGCGTTGAGAAGTAGTGAAGTGACACTACGTATATGTGTAATTTCAGAATGAACCTGCTCTGCATAACCACTCTGATCTGCGTACTCAATGCAGCCCAGCCCCTGGATATAGTACGATCAGGCCCTCCAACTGGCATTGTACTCCAGGATGCCCCTGGAATTTTAGTGACTGACTGCTATGTGCACACTCAGAGAGTATTTGTCCGGCTGGACCCTGCTGACGTGTATAAGAAACATGTCACCTCAGGGGGGACGGTACCCTGGCATGCAGCCCAATGGAGTAAGGATAACATAGGGCATGCACAGTTAGACACAATCCACATGCTTAAACAGCTACAGAAAGTTACCATAACACAGGAGGAATTAAAGGGTGTTAGCCGCTCAAAGCGCTCCCTAGGTACAGTGCTGACAACGGCATCCGCCTTGGGCTCACTTCTCTCAGTTGGTACTTCTACAGTTAACAGCATTAGCATAACCACTTTAAGGAAGCATGTAGAAGGTTTAAAAGGAGAAATGCCTGAGATACAAGAGAAATTGTATGCTCAGCAAAAGCAGCTGCAGCAGATGGACAGGACATTAGAGGGTACGATCCTTGCCATAAATCAGCATACAACTCTGTTGAACTATACTATCCACAGTATAGGCAGGATAGTGGATGTCATACAATATGACTATGCCCATGTCCAAAGGGTCCAAATACTTATGCAAGACTTGCTAAGAGAAGTTAATTTTGCTATTGACAATTTAGCAGCAAACAGGATCCCTTCATACTTGGTACCGGTTGAGCTAGTGACAAATATCTTGAATCTGGCCTTGCATGGAACCACGCAAACACTGCAGGTACATTTAGCTTACAGCCTGGGAAGTGCCATACCAATTCACGTTAACCCAGAAGCTAAGGAAATTGGTTTCCTGTTAAATCTCCCAATAATTGACACTAAGAACATATACAGGATAAAATCAGTGTTAAACTTAGGGTTCTGGTCTCAAGATGTACACATAAAAATTGAGACACCCGCACTGATAGCTTACCAAGATGAAAATCCTGACATGTATCTGGTACCTAATCTACATCTATGCACAGTTATCAAAGACATTCACTGGCTGTGCCCCAGTAAACCTTTCGTGAGAGACCCTGTTGAAAGCCTATGTGGCATTAAAAGGTTAACTAAGGATGACGAATGCAAAGCTGTTGTGACACACAGGGAGGATGTAACTAACACGCAATTTGAGAGAGCAGGAAATAAATGGCTGGTTAACACCCCTGTGAGTGAAGCCATAGTGACACATGACCGTCATGATACCGCTACTACAATACACCTCCTTAATGAGACCATGCTAATTCAAATCCCAGTAGGAGCAATTCTCCACATTGAACATGTGGCTCTATACCATCTTGATACAGACATGCATGACATGGACTTTGAAATAGTTGATTCCTTTAAAGGACACACACTAGAAGTGGATGAGTCATTTAGGAAGCAAATCCTGTTTGAGGGACCTAAATTAGCAAAGATAAGCCTCCAGTTAGGTAGCCTACGAGCTACACCTGTAGAGTTAAAACATAAGAAGGTGCCATTCACTTGGGGATGGGATATCAGTGACAGCCTTTTGCTTATTCTAACACTATGTGGGTGGGTCACAGTGGGCCCCCTAGGGTGGATACTGTACCAGCGAATCCACAAATTGCAGGCTAATCTGGCAGGACAGAGAAGGGTGAGACCTAATGAAGCTCTGGAGCTCAAATCTGCCATGTGCAGGCCACTACCTGAGCTTTCTCCTACTATGACTAGTAACATTGTCTAGATAAAGTAGTAGAACACTGTTTAGTCTCTATACCCACTCACTGAATAGCCCACTACAGTATTCCTTGACACTGATCACACCTTTCTTTCCTTACATGTAGATTTATTAGTAACCTGTTTGTAGTATTGAAACAGGATATCACTATTACTATACTCCCTTAAATTTAGTTATGTATACATACTATTGAATTATAGCATACTCTAAAATGCCAATGGTCGAAGGATGAGGTGAGGTGTGTTTGTCCCTGCTGTTCCCTTTCAGCACCCCGACCCGATCAACGACTTTGGATCCTCGATCAGTCCGGGTAGGGGGGAGATGTAGTGAACAACGGTCGAAATGGCATTCCAAGGATCAGTTTATGGCAGGCCCCCTTCCCTATCTGCCAGGGTGGAGGGAGATGTGCCACACTGTGATTGGATCTTGGTTGAGGAACATAAACAAATGTTCAGAAACATCAGATAAGATGCCAAGACAACTACCAGACACCTCTAACAGAACAGGAAGAGAGACCTTCTGCACCTACGACCACCTAAGAGAGGACTTCTCATTGGACTACGGATTGACCCTCTCCAATCCTAAGGTTTGGGAATGACTGCCATAAAAATTCCTTCAGAACTCTGGATGCAACAGCAGTGGCCGAAACAAAGAAGGCCACAAAGATCCATCCAAATCCATTCATACATATGTTTGGAGAACTTAAATTGATGTAAACTGCAACAGATTCACTTCACCCTTTGATAAAGTACAGTGTATGTTGATGGCCATTGACTGTTAACCTAACAGTTCACAGAAGCAGGCGTATTAACATATTGTGATATTAATAAGTGATTGTTTAACAGTTTTCTATCATGTTTGGACTCTTTTTGCTCCTCATAATTTGGGTAACAATTTGAAAGAGGTTTGGTAAAGAAATGTTGCATTGGGTAAATTGTAAAAGACACTGTCTAACTTTGTACTCTACTATATGCAAATGAGTTCCACACTAGGGCGGGTAACACCATGGCCACCTCAGACACAAGTGGCCAATCACATTCCTGGAATGGAGAGGTGCTAGATCCCAATCTCCTCCTCATCAAAAAGAGATAAAGGTAGCCTCCGAAAAGACACTCCTTGTACTGCGTCTAAGTCCCGTAAGGGAAGAGACATTAACAGCTACACCGTTCTGAGTCTGAACCCCTCAAGGTTAAGACATTAGCAGATACAAGGTCCTGAGTTTCTGGCCTGACGAGGAAAGAGACTTCAAGACAGCTAAGGATCCACTCAGCTCTTGAGTAAACCTTCTATACTGAATTCGGCTGCCCTTCAGTTGCAAAGGACCCAGCAGTGACGGACCCCGTCTGACTCCTGCCACTCCGAAAGCAGCGCAGCCCAGTCCGCAAAGGACCTCCACATTGGCAGACACTGCCTTGAGCACACGGATCCTCAACGACGCAGCCCTGCTGCAAAGGACCCTGTGAGAATCCATCTGACCCAGCTGCCCGGTCCACGCCCTAAGGACCCTCTTTGGCACAACAGAAGTCAAGCATCCTCCAGGTCAGCGCCTCGACGGCTACCGGAACGCAACTCTGTGCCCTCCCCACTATATGCAAACCGCATCACCAGTGGAAGACGTCTCTGCCGCCGGACTGATCACCCGACCAAGTGGAACGTAACTATAAACTTACCAAACCTCTTTCCTAAAGACCTTGGCTTAGTTTATACCTGCAGCCTATGTTTTCTAACCTGTTTAGATAACATTTACTTGTGGTCAGCATTACAAATGATAGCTATATTGTTTGTTCCAAGATAAATACGCAGTTATTTATCATTAAACCTACCAGAGCCATTAAGTGGGTTTCCCATAGACAACTTTACCATAGAAATCTCTTTTATTGCTACTTTCAGCTCAACAGCATTGCATTCTGCCATTCTGCGTTCATTCCATTTTGTTAGTTTCTACACTTTATTTGGTATCTTCTTTCACATTTAGTTGCCTATTATCTATTAGCAGTGTGTATTCATTTATTGGTTTATCACTAGTGTTGTATTTACTCTTGCATATCTATTGTTAATAAATTTCATTAATTTTATTACAATTGTGTTTTCATTGTGTTGATGATTCAAGGCTCTACTAGCTAGCTAAACCACCAAACTTTCAGATAAATCAGTTGACCAACTCCTTCCAGGGTGCAAGTCTCAATTTATTGACCTATTGCCAAATTAACAGTCTTTGACTGATATACTGAACCCAGCGAGGTGGGAATTGGTCATCTGATAGACTCACAAATGCACCTTGAGTGACGTGTGACCCAAAATCACAGCATCATTGGTGACGTGAGCCCCGTTTACTACAATGCACTGTGAGAGTCGAGCGCCGACTGAATTCCCGCGTCTCTCCAGACGATGGCGCCCGCAGGTGAATCATCCATCCGTTCATTTTACAACGCGCTCGTTCACTGCGTAATACAGCGTACAACACAGGTACAAATTTGTTGTAAATTGATTATTAAATTGTTTAACCAGGGTTCATACGTAAATTCCTTGACATAGTTCAAGATAATCCTTTTATCTTACTACTTTAACTGTCCATTTTAAATGATTGTTAAACAGTAAGCAATACTATGCAAAAGTGGCAGTCCTTCCGGTGCACTTAGTGTCCGAATTCACTCACTCGTTTTCATTCACTCCTTCAAGTGAACTGTACGAGTGGACTAATGTAGGGAATAGTGAATAGGGTATAGGGGGCGATTTCAGATACAGCCCTTCACTGTCCAATCTCGTTCTTGTGTCGAGGACTTTTTGCATTGCTATACCTACCTACCTGCTATACTTACCTCCTGTGTTTCTCCTAGTCTTTCATCGTCCTTCCATCTCTGTTTTTATTGTGATGATTATTTTAATTCCTCTTATGTACAGCACTTTGAATTACCATCGTGTATGAAATGTGCTATATAAATGAACTTGCCTTGCCTTCCTATGTGTCTCCAGTTCTCCATGTGCTTCAGGATCCAAGTGGATTGAGGTGTGTGCTTCTTCCTGTGATGACTCTAGTTCCTGCAACGAACAAGTACAAGGATTATCATCTCATCATTCTCACAAACTCTTTTATGATATATGCTACTTACCTTTTCAATGTCTGGATTCCTCACTTGAACTTGCTGTGCCTAAAAATAAACGCCTTTATTTTTACATACCTATTGTGTCAAGTCCTCTTCCGTAAAAACTATAGACTATTATTGACTTTAAATTTACTGTAATTAATACAGAGACACTTATTTGGGCAAACAGCACTAATGACTTGTTTAGGAATTGAAGCTTAAAGTTGAGGACTTGCAACTCGACTTGGACTCATCTGTCTGGACTCAGGACTCAAGGCGTACTTGTGACTTGCAAAACAATCACTTGGTCCCACCTCTGGATTCTCACATATGTAGATCAGAATCAGAAAAAGTTTTGTCTGTATATTTGTATCTGTATATATTCTCTCTCTCTCTCTCTATCTAGTTGAGATTTATCTGAGTCGGAGTCCAGGAAAAGGCCATCTAGGTGAATTGTCACTTCATTGAACCATAATTTGCTACTTTTAATGCTAGTTAGACGAAAGGGTATTTTTAGAGAGCATTTGATTGGGCAAAATTAGTAGTGCACAATGAGGAATTGATCTTAATTCAGTTACTACGTTTTAAATGAGTACACATTTGATAAAGTAACTCTGGTCAAGTATCAGGTGTACAGAAGCATGTATGTGACCCTGGACCACAAAACCAGTCTTAAGTAGCACAGGTATATTTGTAGCAATTGCTAAAAATACACTGTATGTTTGTTTGTTTTTTTGCACCCTCAGATTCCAGATTTTCAAATAGTTGTATCTTGGCTAAATGTTATCCTATCCTAACAATCAATACACCATACATCAATAGAAACCTTATTTATTCCGCTGATTTATACACCTCAATTTAAAAAGAATTTAACCTTATGACTTGTTTTGTGATCTAAAAGCTTGACTAAGAGCCACAAAACTTGTTTTTAACACAATGTCTCAGACCTTTGAGATTCAAAATGTCTAGTTTTCTTTTAGCAGGTTCTTTTTCATATTTTGCATCCGATTCTCCTTAGTGAACCATAATCTGTTTTGCTTCACTGGTGCCAAAGTGCTCACCCTGACTGTCAGCTGAAAACAGCTTCTAGACATATACTGGGAGTCAGGTCAGTTGCAAGGTACACAAGTACTGTATAACTAACCAAATTAGATCTACTCTTTTTCCTTTCAGCAGAAAGGAAATACTTCATTTTAATTCTATTGTTTCTTAGATTTATTTTCTTGGTCAGTGTGTTTGTGTTTTGATTCTGTTGCTGTTGTAGGATGTAAAGACTTTGTAAATAACTAAAATCATTTGGCAAAGTGATATGAAATAGCATTGTGTTTGACAGAGCTGGAAATACTACATAGCTGTGATATTTTACTAAGAAAATAACTGCACACCTTTGAACATTCATCAACCAGAATCAAGCATCCAACAGCCCCGTGTTATAAATGAGATAATCCACTGCTAGCACTGCATTCGGTAAGGAATAATGGATAACAGGCCATTGAATTCTTAGAAAATAATGCACACCCGAGAAAGTGATGCTACAATTAGTCAATTATTCCGCTTATACTACAATTACCACACATGAAGACATCGATCAGATGATATATTTCAAGGCATTCATAAAATTAATTTCTTACGCAGCTCATCCAATGCCTCCATTGCTAATTCCAAAAGCCATTTTAGACCTAGTAATGACACTTGAGCCATTTATAGCAGACTTTAGACAGATAGACAGGCAGACAGAAGGAATGACAGAGATTAGGTAGTGCTGCCAAGAATGGGGTTACTTTAAAACCTGGCAACCCTGAGATTAAACTTGTGAATTATTTAAAAGTGATCAGCATCAGCGTCTCTACTAACATTAAAACTTTAAGTTAATTTTCTTCAGGAACATCCCCATTGTTACCTCGCTTGTGAGAACTGTCATGTAGTTTTTAAGTTGTTAATCGTCAGAGCAGCGCTAACAACATTTGTGCGTATGTTAACTTGTGTGCAACCTGTATTTGTGTGCGTCTGTAAGGGAGAGAGAGTGTGAAAAATAGAGTATGTGCTTTCTTTACATAATTAAACATAATTTTGTGGCAAAAACATGGAAATAAACTACTGTTTTTATCCTGTTTTTTACTGTGTTTATTTGTTTGGCCAGTGTCATTGTGGGTTTTGGTTATTTTGCTGTTTGGTAATGCGGTAAAGAGCTGCCTGGAACTACGTTCGACGTGCGTTTTCCTGAAAATGATGCACACCAGAACGTTTGTCAGCCATTCAGATTCAAGCATTCAACAGCCCCATAGCATAAGTAAGAAATAATTGACAATGTGTCGTTTAATTCCTAGAAAATAATGCACACCCATTGCGTTGTGCCCATTACACCTCAAGTGTGCATTATCTTATAAGAATTCAATGGACCGAAGTCAATTATTTTGCTTATACTATGGTTACCACACCCCAAGACATCGATCAGATTAGATATTTCAAGACATTTGTTTGAAACCTGCCAATCTGCTTCACGTCTGGTGGTTCTATGCCTCCACGTTGTGCATTTAAAATCCTTTAATGCACGGCAAAACGATAATTATCCCTTACGAATTCAACAGCCCATCGACAATTATTCCTTACTTAATGCACTGCTAGCTATGGATTGTTCCTTTCATACTATGGTTAATTGCCAGCATTGACAAGGTAAAGCTGCCGTTGATGTTTGTGATGCTAAATTTGACTGTAATTTCATCAGTCAAGACATGTTAGATCTAAAATTCACGATATTAGGACATTTGAACGAATCATAAAGGCATTTATCGCCACCTGCTGGCAGATTTAGTTTATTATTTAGAGTATCATTTCATTAAAAAATAAACAAGAACATTATACGGATAGTTCATCATTTACTCACCCTCCTTCCATTTCAAAACTTTCTTTTGTGAAACACAAAACAATTCTGAAGACTGTTGGTAACAAAGCTGTTTTGGCTTTGCATGTACAAAAAGTATTAAGATCCTTCTCAGATGATCTTCTTTTGTGTTTCATAGTTTATGATAGGCCGTTATACCCTACAAGTTGTAATCTCTACTTAATACTTTCTCATTTAACATAATAATAGCTTTAAATCATCTTTTGTGGTTATTTTCACAGTCAAGTGTATTTTGCAATTAATTAAAGTAATTAATTGACTGGCAGCCATAATTATAACATTTATTTGAACTATAAGCCAGTGGCTGACACACAGAGCTGGGTATATAAATTACAAATTGTAGTCCATTACTGATTCCAGATTACATGACAAAAATTGTAATTAGTAACATAATCCATTACATTACGTATTTTAGGTAATACAATCAATCTTTTTAAATAAGATTGACCTAAATTGTTTATCACATCAATTTAAATAGGATTATCTTATACCTTATTAATATAAACACACAGAGAGAAAGAGAAAAAAATATGAAATTCCTTGTTATTAATGTTAAGTGCATTAACCATTACATTACGTCAAGGTTTCCCAAACTTTGTGAAGGAACTGCAGGGGGTTTGTGAGTTTAATAAAAAGCTTACGAAAAAGCTTATGAAAAGCTTATATTCAATAAAACCCCGTAGGTTTTAGCTGGTTGACAAACTGAGAGTTGATGATCAGATCAGCTGGAAGAGTTTGAAAACCACAGTGGAGAAGATCG
>NC_133377.1:40828733-40859852 GCF_049309525.1 Garra rufa
GCCGCCTATTCAACCTGTAGACTGACCTTGCTTTCCTACGGGCAGGGGTGCCCCTGGGACAAGTGTCCAGGCATACCGTGGTCTACACGGATGCCTCCACCACGGGTTGGGGTGCTGTATGCAACGGGCAAGCAGCATCGGGCTCCTGGACAGGACCTCGTCTGCAGTGGCACATCAACTGCCTCGAGTTGTTGGCAGTGTTTCTGGCCCTTCACCGCTTCCGTCCGGTGTTGCGTCAGAAACACGTGCTTGTTCGTACCGACAGCACTGCGACCGTAGCTTATATCAACCGCCAGGGTGGTCTTCGCTCCCGTCGCATGTCTCAATTCACCCGCCATCTGCTCCTTTGGAGCCAAAATTGGCTGAAATCGCTACATGCCATTCATATTCCGGGGAACTCAACTGCGCAGCCGACCAGCTCTCACGGCAGTCCACCCACCCTGGAGAATGGCGACTCCACCCCAAGACAGTCCAGCTGATTTGGAGCCATTTCGGGGAGGCCCAGGTAGACCTGTTTGCCTCCCCCGAATCCTCCCACTGCCGGTTGTTCTATTCCCTCTCCGAGGCCCCCCTCGGCAGGGATGCACTGGCACACAGCTGGCCTCCGGGGCTCAAGTATGCCTTTCCCCCAGTGAGCCTCCTTGCACAGACCCTGTGCAAGATCAGGGAGGATGAGGAGCAGGTCCTGCTGGTTGCGCCACACTGGCCCACCCAGACCTGGTTCCCAGAACTTATTTCCCCTCGCGGCAGCCCCTCCCTGGAAAATCCCCTTGAGGAAAGACCTTCTGTCTCAGGGGATGGGCACAATTTGGCACCCGCGCCCCGATCTTTGGAACCTGCATGTCTGGCTCCTGGAGGGAACGCCTCAGACCTCGCTGGCCTCACACAGGCCGTGATCAACAAGATCACTCAGTCCAGGGCCCCCTCTACAAGGCAGGCCTATGCGCTGAGGTGGGGTCTGTTTGTCGACTGGTGTTCCTCTCGAGCAGAGGACCCCCAGAGATGCACGACTGCAGTTGTGCTTTCCTTCCTGCAGGAGAAGTTGGAGTGCAGGCTGTCCCCTTCGACTCTCAAAGTGTACGTCGCAGCTATCGCGGCGCATCACGATGCAGTAGATGGAACATCCCTAGGTAAGCACCCACTGGTCGTGATGTTCCTCAGAGGTGCCAGGAGGCTCAACCCTCCCAGACCGCACCTCATACCCTCTTGGGACCTCTCCGCCGCCCTTCGTGGCCTGTGGGACGCCCCATTTGAGCCCCTCGCCTCAGTCGATCTGAAATATCTGTCACTTAAGACAGCGCTCCTGACGACATTGGGTTATCTATGTAACCTAGACGAACTCTGGAGTGGGTCAATGAATCATTGATTCAATCGAGACTGCAAAGCGTGTATCTCAAAATCATTTGAATCAGATCAGGACTTCAGAGCGGGTTCGTGAATTTTTAAATCAGATCAGGATTTCGGAGCATATGGCAAATCATTTGATTCAATCGTGACTTCGGAGCGGGTCAATGAATCGTTTGATTCCATCGGGATTTCGCATTGGGTATTGCGAATCATTTGATTCAGTTCGGGACTTTGAAGCATGTGTCGCTTATTTGATTCAGATCAGGACTTTGGAGCAGATTCAAGACTCATTGGATTCAGATCAGGACTTCGGAGCGGGTATTGCGAATCAAATCGATTTAAATGAGGACTTTATTGCATATCGTAAATCATTTAATTCAATAGGGAATTCGGCATGGGTTTCGCAAATTATTTGATTCAAATTGGGATTTCAGAGCAGGTTCACAAATCATTTTATTCAGATAGGGACTTCGGAGCAGGTTGGCGAATCATCTGATTCAGACAGGGACTTCGGAGCAGGTTGGTGAATCATTTGATTCAGATAGGGACTTCGGAGCAGGTTGGCGAATCATCTGATTCAGACAGGGACTTCGGAGCAGATTGGCGAATCATTTGATTCAGATAGGGACTTCGGAGCAGGATGGCGAATCATCTGATTCAGACAGGGACTTCGGAGCAGGTTGGCGAATCATTTGATTCAGACAGGGACTTCGGAGCAGGTTGGCGAATCATTTGATTCAGACAGGGACTTCAGAGCAGGTTGGCGAATCATTTGATTCAGACAGGGACTTCAGAGCAGGTTGGCGAATCATTTGATTCAGACAGGGACTTCAGAGCAGGTTTGCGAAACATTTGATTCAGACAGGGACTTCAGAGCAGGTTGGCGAATCATTTGATTCAGATAGGGACTTCAGAGCAGGTTGGCGAATCATTTAATTCAGACAGGGTCTTCAGAGCAGGTTGGCGAATCATTTGATTCAGATAGGGACTGCAGAGCAGGTTAGCGAATCATTTTATTCAGACAGGGACTTCAGAGCAGGTTGGCGAATAATTTGATTCAGATCAGGACTTCGGAGTGGGTTGGCGAATCATTTGATTCAGACAGGGACTTCAGAGCAGGTTGGCGAATCATTTGATTCAGATCAGGACTTCAGAGCAGGTTGGCGAATCATTTGATTCAGACAAGGACTTCAGAGCAGGTTGGCGAATCATTTGATTCAGATCAGGACTTCGGAGTGGGTTTGCGAATCATTTGGTTCAGATAGGGACTTCAGAGCAGGTTTGCGAATCATTTAATTCAGACAGGGTCTTCAGAGCAGGTTGGCGAATCATTTGATTCAGATAGGGACTTCAGAGCAGGTTGGCGAATCATTTGATTCAGACAGGGACTTCAGAGCAGGTTGGCGAATCATTTGATTCAGATCAGGACTTCGGAGTGGGTTTGCGAATCATTTGGTTCAGATAGGGACTTCAGAGCAGGTTGGCGAATCATTTAATTCAGACAGGGTCTTCAGAGCAGGTTGGCGAATCATTTGATTCAGAAAGGGACTTCAGAGCAGGTTGGCGAATCATTTGATTCAGACAGGGACTTCAGAGCAGGTTGGCGAATCATTTGATTCAGATCAGGACTTCGGAGTGGGTTTGCAAATCATTTAATTCAGACAGGGACTTCAGAGCAGGTTGGCGAATCATTTGATTCAGAAAGGGACTTCAGAGCAGGTCTGCGAATCATTTGATTCAGATCAGGACTTCAGAGCAGGTTGGCGAATCATTTGATTCAGACAGGGACTTCAGAGCAGGTTGGCGAATCATTTGATTCAGATCAGGACTTCGGAGTGGGTTTGCGAATCATTTGGTTCAGATAGGGACTTCAGAGCAGGTTTGCGAATCATTTGATTCAGATCAGGACTTCGGAGTGGGTTTGCGAATCATTTGATTCAGATAGGAACTTCAGAGCAGGGTTTTCTCTATATAAACAAAACATGGAAAAAAGAAAGAAAGTCTCTAAATAAAGACTTTAAATAAAGAAAACAGAGGTTTAGAACAAGTACACTGTGAAATTTAGCTAGCGGGAAACACAACAACACGTTGTGTTGTTTACTTTACCCAGTATTTGAGTTAAACATATTGTATCACTTGTTAAGTTATTCTTAACATTTGTTGGGTTATTTTATAATCCATACTAATCCTTAAACAAACACTTCAAAGCCTTTCAAAGTATACTCTATTTGATCATGTGATTGACTAGAAAGTGTCATCCTAGTGTCTGTGCTATTTCCCTCCAGAAGTTATGACCAACAAAAATGTCTTTGTACTCATTTAAACTAGTGTTTCAGGTATCTCTTAACCCTCACACAATGCATGTGACTGTTGTCTCCATTTTATCGTCACATTCATTTTCCAGTGCACGCTATCTATGCTGAAGCCCAAAGTATATCTCAGTTTTTATGTCTATGTATGCCTAGGAGGTGGTAATGCTTATTTGTACTGTGTGTGTGTGTACATTTGATGCTTCAAGTTACCGGTTGATAATCAGCTAGCATTAAATGCAGTCAGACAAGTCTGACACCTGATAATTTAGTTAGTTCTGAGGATTCTTTGTTTGAAGTCTTATGATCTGTGGTGTCTTGAGCAAATACTTGCTTTACCTTGGCCTTTTTTCATCCACATATTTTCTTTCTTCTTAATATCTTTTCCAAAACTGTAACCCTGTCTTTTTATTACACTGCCTCACAGGTAAGAGCTTCATTTATGAGTCACGCTATTTCTGTGTGACAACAGGCTTGTGTAAATTGTTTTTTTACTTTTGAGTTGGGTGTTTTGTTTGACTTCTCTTATATCCTGTTCATCATGTTTATTGTCTTTCATTAAGGTTGACACAAGTCACAATTGCATATTTGACATACGAATCAGTCTCTTAGAAGCTTTGCATAAAGCTAATTTTACATGCATTTTTTAATCTTACCTGGAAAACACTCTACTTTTATTTGTATCTTTTTTCTGTTCTATTTTATTTGTCCTACTGTTTATAATTAGCTTCTCTGTTCTTATTTTTTATCTTATTGCTCTTCAATGTTGGGGGTAACGCATTACAAGTAACTCAAGTTATGTAATAATATTACTTTTTCCAAGTAACTAGTAAAGAAAAGCATTACTTTTTAATTGACAAGAAAATATATTTTTCAAATAAGTATTTATTGATTAAAAGCTCTCCTGGCCCTGTTTTCCTTTTAAGTGGTTCCCTCTAGGTTTCACCTATTTAGGTATTTCTATCTCTTCATCTTTGAAGCAGATTTATGATTCTAATTTTGTTCCTTTATTTGAGAAAATACGGCAGGATTTAGAACGTTGGAATTCCTTGCAAGTATCTTGGCTAGGTCGGATATCACTCGTGAAGATGATTGTGTTACCCAAACTGTTATATCCTATTCGAATGGTTCCGATACTGTTCTCAAATAGAGCATTAAAAGGACTGAATAGCTGGCTGACTTCCTTTATATGGAGCAAACGCAAGCCTAGGTTAAAAATGTCAGTACTCTATCTGCCAAGTTCCATGGGAGGGTTGGATTTTCCAAATATTAAGATGTATTAGTTAAGTTCTCACCTGAGATATATTGCAGAGTGGGTTAGAAATGATTCGTCCTTTACTTGGTTAGATATTGAATCTTCCTTTTCAAAAATTCCTTTAAGAGCTCTTCTTTTTGTAAAAAGCTTTCAAAAAATAAAAGAGATATATGATAATCCTATTATAGTTAATACTTTGAAAGCATGGAGATCAGTCTGTAGGCTTGAAGGTAGATCTAAATTGACTTCTTTATTTACCCCAATATTAAACAATCCTGATTTTATCCCAGGACTTTTGGATGATGGGTTTAAACGTTGGTGTGATTTAGGACTTATTAGGCTTGGGGATATGTTTTTAGACAATAAATTAATGTCTTTTGTGGAGTTAACCCAGAAGTACCAGCTTTTCAAACATGATTTTTTTCATTTCCTCCAATTGAGGCATTATATTACTAATAACACAACACTTGTTGGGAATAGTGAGATATCTTCTATTGAGAGGTTATTATTTGTATCATCCGGAAAGATGTCTGTGGGTAGATTTTATGGTTCTATGTGTTTAATCTCTTCTGCTGATACACAGAGAATTAAAACTAAATGGGAAGAAGAGTTAGCTATTGATACTGATGATGAAACATGGGCTGATATTTGGTCTTATGCTAGGAAAATATCTGTTTGTACACGTACAAAAGAAATACAATTTAAAATCATACATAGACTCCATATTTCTCCTAACCGCAGGCATTTTTTTAAACCCTCTACATCGCCAATGTGCTTAAAATGTAAAATTGAACTTGGTACTTTAACACATTGTCTGTGGTCATGTAACATACTGCAAAGGTATTGGTTTTTGGTGCTGGAGGAAATGGAAAAGATCTTTAATATACAGTTGGATTTTGACCCAGTCTCATTGTTGTTGGGTATTCCTAATGGACGCATTGCTTCATCTGTTAATAAGAAATTGTATAATGTTCTGGCCTTTGCTGCCTGGAAAAATATTTTACTTAATTGGATTAGTGATAAATCTCCATCACTTAAAGGTTGGCATAAGATAATTTTTCAGATGATTCCCCTGGAGCGTCTTACCTATGTATTGCATCGAAAAACAGGCCAGTTTAATAAAGTCTGGACCCCATATCTTGACTATTTGGAACCTCATCTTAGTCCTATTATATTACAAGGAATGTTGTAGTTGTATAACTCTCTAGACATTTAACTTTTTTTTCCCTTATCTGTTTTATATGAGGTAATCCTGTGTTATTTAAAGTCTGAGCTATTTGTGTTCTTTGTTTTTGTTGCTGTATGACGATGTCTTGTTATTTTTGTATTATAATGAAAATGCAATAAATATAATAAAAAAAAGCTCTCATGTCCCTATGTTGAGAGAAATTGTGAGTAAGACGTTACTTTAGTTAGTCATCTCACTCACTAAAAAATATAGATACAGTATTAATAAAAACAGTGAAATTCAAAGCAAACCTGTAATAATTAAATATGTTAAATAATACAAATATCCTTATTGCATTTAATCCCATTTTATTAACCGATGTCTTTGCTGCCGACCTTCCATGATCCAATTCATCCAAACTAATGAGCAAAAATTAATCAAGATAATCTAACATTTGTTTTCCTTTATTTATTGCTGAAGAGTTGACATTTTTTCTTCTGCGGTCTAGTGTGAGGCTTTTGGTGTAAAATGGCTTTTATATTTGAAAAAAGTATAACTTTTCATATTAAAAACAAACAAGCAAGCCCTGCCCAGATTTAAAAAGTAACGCAAAAATAAGTTTAAGTAACTAAGTAACGTAATTAGCTACTTTTTTACGCAGTAACTCAATATTGTAATGCATTACTTTTAAAAGTAACTTTCCCCAACACTTCTGGTTTTCAATAAGCATTAGGAACATTTTACTTATATTAATTAGCACAGTATTATTTTGTTCTGTGATATCAAAATTTGTAAGAGTTGTGAAAATTCAGTGGATCCAAAATGTTGGTATAATAGCAAGTTTATTTCCATATTGTGATATGGTTATCATGAAATAAAATTGCTCACAATCCCACCCCTATACGACACATGCATATCCTTTTAAATAATTATATATAAACATTCATCCTTAACCCATTCTGCAGGTGGAAGGCTGTTTAGAGACACCAGCAAAGTCAATAAAAGTGTTTTTGCCTTTATTCTTTATATGAAGTCTTCATACAATCATACATACATATATATTTCTTTCCAATATATTTAAGAGCATGCAGATAGTTGTCAGAACTGTAAGTATAGGCAAATCAGTCAGTAAGTAAAGGCTAGAAGTTTGTGCATCCCGTATGTTTTAGCTGGTTGACAAACTGAGTTGATCATCACATCAGCTGGAAGAGTTTGAGAACCGCAAAGGAGGTGATTGTGTAGATCAGAAGTCCAGAGAGCAACGTGAACCCCATAGGTGAAAGAGATACCGCAATAGAAGCGGTGCTCATGGTTGTGCCGTTGTTTGTGCCATTGGTGGTGTCATTGGTTGTGCTACTGGCATCAGCTGTGCCGTTGGTAAGATCATAGGTTGCAATCATAACAGCCACTAGCATTAGTAGTATTTGAGTTTTAGAAGCCATTTTGAGGTCTTTCAGTTTTTAGAAGGGGCAGAAAATTAAAATTAAATTAGGATATTACACCTTTTAAAATGTTTTCAAAGACATATTTTATATATATACTAATATTTTATAAATAAGGCACATTCCAACATTAACACATTTAATACAATTATCTAAACAACTATATAAAAAAAAGGTCATATTTACCGTTTGCGATGGATGACTGTTCCCTGTGTCTCTCGATTCTCTACAAGGATGTAAGTGTGAAGACCAGAGGTGATCTTGGGCTTTTATTTGAAAATTATGCATTAAATCAACAACCTTGTAAGAGGCGGAGATGTAGGATGGGAGGTAATGCAATTATTATTATTCGCTTTGACAGTCACTTCCTCTTAAAGGGACAGGAATCATATGCTCACCCTCATGGGAAAAAAATAAGGGACCACTCCAAAGTAACTGGAATCAAATTACAATTGACCATGGCAAAAAAGAAAGAAAAGAGAAAAGAAAAAAGTTTTGAGTGAGGAAAAGAGGGGTTCAGTTCAAACTTTACTGCCAGAGGGATACAGATACAGTCCATTTGCTTTTATCTTTAACATTTGAAAGCCAACAGTTCATAAGAACAAGGTTAAATTGCAGACATTAAGAACAACAGAGCTATAGACCAGCAGAGGGCGAAAATGACTCTCCAGAAACTCATTTGAATGTCACTCAACAACCATAGGATAAATTCAAGCAGCCTATAACAAGAATGGTCAATGGCAGCTGGTTGAAGTGCATGATGAGGACTGTTTGAAACAGGTTTACGGGTAGGGCAAAGCTTGAGGTAAAGAGAGGTAATATAGAGCAAGGCTGAGCCCTATAATAGACCACAAGGACGATCTCTGATGAGTTCAATTTTCAGCTTTGACCAACACTTAATCATCTAATGGTTAGACGGAGACCTGGAGAACAAAGAAGCTACAGTATTGTGAAATTTGGTGGAGGCTGGAATTTTTGTGCCAGGATTGGTATAAAGGCGCTCAACAACAACGCAAAAGACAGATGGTGAGCATGCCAAGATGAATAAAAGCTGAGTTTTTTTTTCCACAAATTATTGATTTCTGAACTCTTCCTTAAAAAACAAAAAAAACAAAAAACAAAAAAAAAACAGAGAGACTGATGATTTTGCAGTTGTCTGCAGTTTGCTTTTTGTCACTCACAGATTTTCTTTCTTCATAATATCCTTTCCTAAATTGTAAACCTGTTTAAAGATGTATATTTGTATTCTGAAGTTTGTTGTTTGTTGTGATAGCCAGTGTTGGGGTGTAACGCATTACAAGTAACGCATGTTACGTACACTGTAAACAAAATCTGTAGAAATTACAGTATTACTGGCAGCTGGTTGCCAGTAACTTACTGTAGATTTAAATTTATGCTATTTACTGGCAACAGTTTGTTCAAAGTTAATTGAACATTAAACATTAACAAGTCTTTATCTTGTTTATTACAGAATAAAACTAAAATAACAGCCTCATGCAAAGCATTCTGGGAACCAAAATCTGAAGAAAAAAACAGAAAAAGGTTGATGAAGGTTTCTGGTTCCCAGAATGCTTTGCAGTAGGTTGTTATTTTATAGTTTTATTCTGTAAAGACAAAGACTTGTTAATGTTTAATGTTCATTTAACTTTGAACAAACTGTTGCCAGTAAATAACATAAATTAAAAATCTACAGTAAGTTACTGGCAACCAGCTGCATAACTACAGCAAATTTTTTACAGTGTAATATTACTTTTTCCAAGTAACTAGTCAAGTGATGCATTACTTTTTAATTGTCTAGAAAATAATTAAGACCCCCCCACCCCCACCCCCCCCCCCCCCACACACACACACACACACACATGTTGGGTTTACATGTTTTATGGGGACATTCCATAGGCGTAATGGTTTTTATACTGTACAAACCATACTTTCTATCGCCCTACACCTACCCTACACCTAAACCTAGCCCTCACAGGAGATTGTGCATACTTTTACTGCATCAAAAAAACTCATTGTGCATGATTTATAAGCCTGTTTCCTCATGGGGACCTGAGAAATGTCCCCACAAGGTCAAAATTTACTGGTATTCCTATCCTTGTGGGGACATTTGGTCCCCACAACGTGATGAATACCAGGTACACACACACACACACACACACACACACACACACACACACACACACACACACACACACACATTTATTGATTAAAAGCTCCCCTGTCCCCATGTTGAGAGAAATTCTAAGATGTTACTTCAGTTCTAGAATAAATGTGAACATGCATTGGTTCATCTTACTCACAAAAAAACCCATACAGGATTCCTCAAAATGAATAAAAACCAGCAATAAATGAATATGTTAAATAATACAAATATCCTTTATGTATTTGATCATATTTTATTAACCAATGTCTTTGCTGCTGACCTTCGATGATCCAAATTTTCCATAGTAATAAACAAAAATGACTCAAGACAATCTAACATTTGTTTTCCTTTATTTATTGCTGAAAAGTTACATTTTTTCTTCTGCGGTCTACTGTACAGACGTGAATTTACTTTTCTCTAAGCCTGAGGCTTTCGGTGTGAAAAGGCTTTTAAATTTGCCAAAAATATAACTATTTATATTAAAAACAAACAAGCAAAACCTGCCCAGATTTAAAAAGTAACACAAAAGTAACGTAACGTATTACCTTCCATAAAAAGTAGCAAAGTAACGTAATTAGTTACTTTTTTCTGGAGTAACTCAATATTGTCATGCATTACTTTTAAAAGTAACTTTCCCCGACACTGTTGGTCTTCAATAAGCATTGGGAACTTTTTACTTATATTAGTTAGGCTAGTATTATTTTGTTCTGTGATATCAAAATTTGTATCAAGAAATTATCATGAAATAAAATTACTCACATGCCCACCCCTATACGACACATGCATATCCTTTTAATTTATAATTATATATAAACATCCATCCTTAACCCATTCTGCAAGTAGAAGGCCGTTTAGAAACACCAGCAAAGTCAATAGAAGTGTTTTTGCCTTTATTCTTCATATAAAGTCTTCATACAATCATACATACATATATATTGAAGAGCATGCAGATAGTTCTCAGAACTTTAAGTATAGGCAAATCAGTCAGTAAGTAAAGGCTGACAAAAAGTGCTAGAAATTTGTGCAGTCACTGTCACGGGTGCATCCCGTATGTTTCAGCTGGTTGACAAACTGAGTTGATGATCATATCAGCTGGAAGAGTTTGAGAACCGCAAAGGAGGTGATTGTGTAGATCAGAAGCCCAGGGAGCAACGTGAACCCCATAGGTGAAAGAGATACCGAAGTGCTGTTGGTTGTGGTGATGGTGGTGGCGGCGGCGGTGGCTTTGATGGCGGTGGTGGTGGCGGCAGTGGTGGTGCCATTGGTTGTGCTACTGGCATCAGCTGTGCCGTTGTTAAGACCACAGGTTGCAATCATAACAGCCACTAGCATTAGTAGTATTTGAGTTTTGGAAGCCATATTGAGGTCTTTCAGTATTTGGAAGGGGCAAAAAACGAAAATTAAAAATTAAACTTTTAAAATGTTTTTAAAGACATATTCTATATACTAATAATTTATATCTAAGACACATTCCAACATTAATTCATTAAATACAATCATCTAAAAAACCAAACAACATGTAAACATATATATAAATGGTCATATTTACAGTTTGCGATGGATGCCCGTTCTCTGTGTCTCTCAGTTCTCTGGAAGGATGTTAGTGTGAACACCAGAGGTGATCTTGGGCTTTTATTTGAATGTTGCGCATCAACAACCTTGCAAGAGGCGGAGATGTAGGATGGAAGTGAATGCAATTATTATTATTTGTTTTGCCAGTCTCCTCCTCTTAAAGGGACAGGAATCATTTGCTCACCCTCATGTAAAAAAAAAATAAGGGGGCCACTCCAAAGTAACTGGAATCAAATAACTATTGACCATGGCAATAAAGAAAGAAAAGAGAAAAGAAAAAAAGGTTTGAGTGAGGAAGGAAGGGTTCAGTTCTGGCTTTACTGCCAGAGGGATACAGTGATACAGTCCAATTGCATTTATCCTTAACATTTCAAAGCAAGCAGTTCATAAGAACAAGGTCAAATTGCAGACATTAAGAACAACAGAGCTATAGACCAGCAGAGGGCGAAAATGACTCCAGCAACCGGCGTTAACCACCAACTCATTTGAATGTCACTCAACAACCATAGGATGAGATCAAGCGACCTATAACAAGAATGGTAAATGGCAGCTGGGGTGAAGTGCATGATGAGGACTGTTTGAAACAGGAAAAACAAGCTTCATCAATGAGAAGTAAAGTAGAGCAATGCTGAGCTCTAGAAAAGGCCATAAAGACCATCTACTAGACCATGACTAACACCTAATCATCTAATGGAGAAGCCAAAAATCTACTGTGAGATTTGGTGGAGGACTTGTGATGGCTGGAATTTTTGTGCCAGGAGTGGCATAAAGTCACTCAACAGCGATGTAAAACACAGATGGTGAGCATGCCAAGATGCATGATAGCTGAGTTTTTTTTTCCCACCAATTATTGATTTTTGAACTCTTCCTACACTCCTTAACATAAAGCTTTTGAAGTGATGCCATAAAAGAACCATTTCCCCAAAAAAACTTTTAGCAAATAGTTTTTAAAGGAACCATTTTGAAGAACATTTAAAAAACATAAAGAATCTTTTTTTGGGACTATAAAGAACCTCTGCAAATGTGATATTTCTCCAGGAAGGAATTAAATGACAAAAAAAAAAAAAAGCCAACTTACTGTTATCCTATTTAAACTACAACCACCAAACTCGACCCAGACCTTCAGACCGGTCTGACTTGGGTTGCTATATCTTTTCAGACTGATCTGGCTTACGGTTTTCGTAAACCAGACTATCAAAACCACAACAAATCCCATAGACTTACACTGACATACTGTTCAAATGAGCCAAGACTCTTCAAACTCCAGCTATCAAAATTCAAATATAGACTCCCAGAATCCCATGATTTTCAACCAAACTTCTCTTCCATCTATTCATGCTAGCAATATGTAAATCATGCTAGCACAACCACAACCCTCTTAAAGGGTTTATTAACCCAAAAGGTCTGTCATCATTTCTTCTGTGAACAACAAAAATATATATTTCCAAGAACTATGAAGTGAGCTTTTTGAGGTTTGAGCAAATGTGGAGTTTTACAGTACATTAGCTTGTTGATCTAGACAATCTATGCCAGGGCTTCTCAGAGTTTAGCTCCAACCCTAATCAAACACACCTGAGCAAGCTCTTCAAGGTCTTCATGATTACTGGAAAACAACAGGTAAGTAATTTTGATCAGGGTTTCACCTAAACACTGCAGAGCAGTGACCATCCAGGACCGGTTTTGATTATGCAAATGCGAATCCTGCTCGAAGGAAGAAAGTTTGCATATTAGGTGAACATTCATACCGTTAACATTTTTAAAGGCCTTTTTGAACATACAGTGACACCTTGTTCTAGTACAAGAACAAGTCAAAGGTCTCAATTTTCATTTATTGCCTGATAAAACAGCGTTAATGCTGATTTGTATACAGCCGTTACTAGGGAAACCTTAATATTTCAGCGCTCTTAAAGCGCCCCCTTGTGACAGAGAATGCCTTTTTCTTTTCCACATTTTTTCAGCTGTTAATGGTCAAATTATTGCAATTATCGACTTACGTTGTTGTGCAGCAAACACAGAGTTGTAAATGTGGAAGAAGTTAATGGGCATTCTAAAAATCTTAACAATTAAGACAGTAATATTTATGTTTTAAATAAAGGGCTTTTCACACTGTGCTTAACCCTGGGTTATCTGCGTTCTAAACACCGCTTTTAACCCCGGGTAAAGACGCGTTTCACACCTGTAATTTGAAAGCGGTGTTAGCACCGCATTTTACCTGGGGTTATTAAACCCTGCTCCGGAGCAGGGTTAGCACCGCAATTGCGGTGTTAACCCCGCAATGCGGTGCTAAGTTTGTTCAGTGTGAAACGGAGCGGTGTTTGTTTGTTGCTGCTGGACGCTTACCAACAGACAGCTAATCAGAAATCAGCGAGCATTACGTCAAGTCACTAACAGGAAACGCGCGTGATGTAAACAGCAGCCGATGAGAAGTAAGTAAACGTTAACGTCAAGAACTTCAAAAGTAAGAAATGTCAAAAGGAGGAAAGCGTGTGAACTGGAGTGATGAGGAGACTGTATTGTTTTTACAACAAAAACATATTCAAGACAAATTCGACAGCACGGTCACAAACAACCGAGTGTTTAAAGAACTGACTGAGAAATTAGCTGAGCCTGGGTATCATCGAATGCCCGGTCAGCTAGAGGACAAACTGCAAAAAGCCAAAAAAGATTATAAAGCTGTGAAAGATCATAATGCCTGCTCTGGGGCAGAACGACAGACCTGTCCATTTTTTGATATTTTGGACCCAATTCTTAAAGATCGTCCAAGTGTCGAACCATACTTGTTGACACTGCTGCCGACTTGGGTCCCGAGGAGGAGACAGAAGAACCTGATGACACACTAGTCTCTCGAAACTTAAAAGAAATTCAAATAAATGTTCATATACTTTGCTCCTTTGTTTCTTTGTCTTGTTATTTTGTCTTTTGTTTTTTTACCTTTGTGCGCCTCATGAGGCTAAAAACGGCTAAAGACCTATGCGGCGACATTTTTTTTAAACTGGTAGCATAACTGGAAGTGGAAGGTTTGCCTGCACCTTGCCGTACGTCCAATCAGGTACAGTAACACAGCAAATATGCAAATTAGAACGTAAACCCGGGGTTTAGGAATGTGTGCAGTGTGAAACGTCTGTTAATGAATACCCAGGATTAACCGCTAACCCCAGGTTTAATATAAGCAGTGTGAAACATGATTACAGATAACCCAGGATTCCGTTTATCTGGGGTTTAGGATAACCCTGGGTTAACAATTTCAAGTGTGAAAAGCCCTTAAACATAATAAATGATAAACTCTATTTATCCCTTTTAATGGTATAAAGGCTGGAATTCCATTGTATAAGATATTTTGTTTTGTTTTGTGCACTGTAAAAAATTATTTGTTGACTCAACTTGACTTGGTCAAGTCATCTTTTTGCAATGACTCAGTTAAGTTTAGCAAACACTAGGTGTCAAGTTCACTCAACTTAAACCTAGTTGTTGAAAAAACTTACAGTAAGTTGAGCCAACTTACTATATCAATTAAAGAACACTTGAAATTTTTTGAGTCAACTTATTTTTTTATGTTTTCTCAACCATTAACCAAGTCTAACTGACATAACATTTTTATTTTTCCAAAATATTCTAACTTAACTACTTGAGTTTACTGGATTTCATTGCTTTGACAAGTAGTTTTAGATATCTCTGGAATCAGATTTTTTTAATGAAATTAACACAACAGCAAAATTGAAACTCTCAGCATTTATTTTTTAAACAGATACATTGCATTTAAAAACCTTCACATATACACAGTTCACACAAACAAGTGTAAACTTCCCTATGCACAAACCCTATGCCTTCTATGCACCACATCTTAGTGCCAAAATAGTACAAATAACTCTCATTGTCATTATCAGATATTTCCATTGCAGAAACAAGTGTACATGAAGAATACATGAAGCAGTGTTAAAAAATCTTCACATTAAACTCTTCAAAAATTGTCAATTACCAATTGTAGAAACATGACAAGGAAAGAGGAAGCAGTGCAAAAAAACAACAAAAACAATCTTTGGACAAAAAAATAAAAAATACTAAAGTTCCATTTAAACAATCAGATCTAAAACAACAATGCTCTTAACAGGAGAAGTTAGTTTTCAAAACAAAAAATTACAGATCATTTACTCACCCCCTTCTCGTCCAAGATGTTTGTGTCTTTCCTTCTTCAGTCGATAAAATATTATGTTTCTTGAGGAAAACATTTCAGGAATTATCTCCATTTAATGGATTTCAATGGTGCCTCAGGTTTGAACTTCCAAAATGCAGTTTAAATGCAGCTTCACCCGGCTCTAAACGATTCCAGCCAAGGAATAAAGATCTTATCTAACATATGATCGGTCATTTTCAAAACAAACTGACAATTTATATATTTTCTTGCCAAGTCTAAAAATATATAGTTGAAATATATATTTTTTTCTATACAACTGCTTTGTAAAGATGTGTATTGTGAAAAGCGCTAAACAAATAAACTTGAATTGAACTTAGACAATACAAGCTTTTGAGGTTAAAAAGAATATAAATTGTTAATTTGTTTCGAAAATGATCAATTGTTTTACAAGATAAGACCCTTGGCTGGGATCATTTGGAGTCATTTAAATTTTGAAGCTGCATTTAAAACACATTTTGAAAGTTCAAACGTGGGGTACTATTGAAATCTATTATATGGAGATAATTCCTGAAATATTTTTTTATCAAGGAACATAATTTCTTAGTGACTGAAGAAAGAAATACATGAACAAGTTGGATGTCAAGTGGCTGAGTAAATTTTCTGCAATTTTAAATTTTGGAAGATAACTTCTCCTTTAAACTTCAAACCATTACAACGATTAGGAAAAAAAAAAACAGACCAGTACAAGAAGGAAACAAAGATTTAGTTTGTTTCATGTCTTATTGCAATAACTTGCTCTTGAAGGATTGAATTCTTGGGTGTAGAAGTCTGATCAGACTCCAATAAACAGATAAATCATAAGTGAATCTTTTGGGTAGTCGAGGTTTAACACGAACACCAGGCCCATTAGGTTCAGAAAAGCATTAGGTACATCACTAAGGTGACGCATTACCAATTGTTCCTCAATCACCAGGGCATTGTCATTGTAGAAGGCTGGGAGACGTTCCATCATATTGTCCACAACAAATAGGAGTCCAATCGCCACACCATTGATTCCATCCTCTTCACGGTCACTGGGCTTTATAGAACATAAACAAAACATGGTACTATTACTCAAAAGCAATTACACAAACATAGTCCCCAGACCCCTGAAAATTAAGAGACATAATGTTCAGTTTACACTTGTTTTTTCATAATGCTCTGTTTTCACCAGTGCGTATTCCTTTTAAAATGCCTAACTTTTGCTACGGTTAACATTTACAGTACTCCTGCATTTTTGAATGGAGACTTTTGAATAAGCTACAGACCCCGTTTTAGTTTGAAAACTCCAGGGTTGCATTTTAGTGTAAATGGACCAAAACAGACACTTTTGATAACGATGGTGTGGCTGCCCACATTCACTCTGCGTATGCTTAACCATCTTTAACAATAACATCATTCTAATTGTTGTATCAATATATATGTATAGATAGACGCCGCTTCTGCCATCTAAGTAACAGGGCATCTACCTATACACATCTATGGCTGTACGATAGTCATGTGACATGCTTTTTCAGTTGTGTAGTGTAGACTGAGAAACACAGTAAGCAGAGTAAACACCAGTGTAGACGAGGTTTTAACTTTAAAACACAAACGCACTAGTGTAAACGGGTTGTACATTTTTAAGCTTACCTTGCATGTCTTCATGAATTTTGTAGGAATCTCTCTCATGTACCCAGCAATGCTGCTGTCATCATCTTTTGGTTGTTGTCTGTAAAATATAGGATGGTTAAAGTACCAGCTTTATTCAATCAATCATTTGATTTTATTCATTTATCTTTTCTCCCTCTCATCATGTCTTTCATGTTTTTTATAACAAAAATAAAATATAAATAAAATTGTATAATATAGATAAAAACACACAAAAATTTTTTTTTAAATTTGCACATTTAAACTTGTATAATTTTATTAATTTGTTACCTTTTTGTTCAGCACCAAAATAAGATTTAATAGTGGCTGTAACATGCTCATGCCATTAAAATCAGGGGTGTCTAATCTGCTTCTGGAGGGCCAATAATTTATTGCAGAGTTTAACACCAACCTGGTTAAACAGATCTGTTTGGAAGTTTAAAGTGATCCTGAACATCTTGATTAGTTGGTTTAGGTGTGTTTAATTGGGGTTAAAGCTAAACTTTGCTGGATCTTGGCTCAGAATTGGGCACCCCTGCCTTAGATTCATTGGGGTTGTAACAACACTTTAAGGGACTGGTTACCAAAAAGATGATAATAGTCATTTACTCACTAACATGCCACTCCAAAAAAAAAAAAAAAAAAAATGTATTCCATTCGATACAATGAAAATGATCAGTGTTAAACTGTCAAAGTCTGCATTAAATCAATATTTACAATATTTATTAAGGTGAACAATCTATCCATGCAAGTTAATCCTCTGAAAAAAAATTTTTTTGGTAATCTTAATCAAAATCTGATCATCTGCTTCCACTTTAGAATGGCATTCTTTCTGTTTCATTGTATGAAAATATGTCACTATCACTATTTTAATGATCTAGGAAAAAAAAGGGTCATAGAGGTTTGGACAAACATGAAGGTGAGTAAATGATCAGATTAGTTATTTTGGGCAGAGAAAGATTGATTTAAAATAAATGTACTTACATCATTATCACGGCTCTCCAGTGTTGAACTCATATCTAGAATGTCCTCATGATGCTTTGAGAGATGATCATCTAGGCCTTGAAACAAAACAGACTTGATCCAGTCCTTTGATACAAGCCTGGTGATCTATAAAAACAAATGCATTTACAAATTTCATTTGAAAGAATCGGTTAAAAAACGGTTCACATCACAAGTAATAATATCTATTCGTCCCAGCAGATGAAAATATGCTCAAACACATTCAAATAAAGTAATTTGTGATCATAACATCAGTTAAATCATCATCATAATCTTGAAAAAGTAACCAAGGCTGTTATGAACCAACAAATGTTTAGTCTTTATCTTTGTACAGAAAGGAGGATTCATCTAATAAAGCTTAACAAACAACGTGCATACAAAAATAAATATTAAATTTCATTTACGTTTTCACAGAACAGTTATTGCATGTTCCTCATGTTAAAAGTGCTGTTTGATATAACTGATAGATCTTCATCTTCCAGTGGGCGCACGTTTTATTTGTTATTCACTTACATTTCGCCATATTCGCAGTGCCTTTACTGGAGATCCGAGAACCGCGGCTGTAACAGTTCGTTAGCTTTTAGCACACACACAAATGCTCAGTATCAGGTACTTCTGTACTCTTTGGTATCAGCTGTTAGCTCGTGTTCGTCGGTTCTCTCGGCACAGCGTGTCTCACAGCATGTCAGCGAGTTAATTGCGTAACATATATACTACAAAATAACTACGAATTCGCCGGGCAATGTGCGTTTCTTCTGATTGTTAATCGAGTTGCAACATTACTAGTTAGCGAAATGTGATAGCCTGAAATCAAAACGCGGACAGTGAGCAAAACCAGCCTTAATTAACATTAAAGAAAGAACTAATCAGGGGATACTTACTCATTTCATTGTTTGCAGTCCATAACGTCCATCTGTTTTCGTTTAAATGCAGGCTTAGCATTGTTCTGGCATGATCAGCATCTTGTCGTGCAGAAAATGGCGGATAGCGCGTCTTTCTCAACTTTGGTAAAATAGTACGTCATCATGACGTAGAGTTCCTTGCACATGCGCAGTACGCAGAAAATTGAGAGAACATATGTTTTGTTGTTATATCAACATGTTATTTAAAGTTTTAAATTTCTCTTCAAGTTGAGGTTGGTACAACTCATCCTGTTGTGTAGTGAGACACTGCAAGTTGACTGGACATGGTTTCACTTGTCCACCTGACTAAAACTCAGAATCATTTTTTACAGTGTGTGAAGCTGTATCTGAATTATAAATCATGCCATTTTATGCCTTAATATTCTACCGTACATTGTCAAATCCTACTCATACTGTTCATTTTACTTCTGCGGCTCTTAAAAAGGGTCACAAATTGCCTTAAATTGATATTTAAAATATTTTAAATAGTGAAATAAAATTCCTTCCTTAATATATGTTTGTTTTATTTCTATACTCTGCAGTAAAGCCTGTTGTCTACAATCTTACAATGCAATACATCAGGGGCCACATATAGTTTCAATAGTGACCACTCAGAGTTTAATATAACAGCTGTTCTTTATGATTGTGTTTAACAGAGAGAAGAAAATCTTTAGGTTTGACAATTTAATACACAACAATTTCTAATAAAAATGAATAGGTCCAAGGACCTTTCTCGAAACTGCTTCACATTATTGGCTGCTAGAGGCCACTGTAATAATACATATATGTGACCCTGGTCCACAAAACCAGTCCTAAGTAGCACAGGAATATATGTAGCAATAGCCAAAAATGCATTATATGGGTCAAAATTATATATTTTTCTTTTATGCCAAAAATCATTAGGATATTAAGTAAAGATCATGTTCCATGAAGATATATATTTTTAATTTCCTACCATAAATGTACCATAAACTAGTAATATGTATTGCTGAGAACTTCATTTGGACAACTTTTTAGGCGATTTTCTCACCCTCAGCTTCCAGGTGTTCAACTAGTTGTATCACAGACAAACATTGTCCTATAACAAACCATACATCAATGAAAAGCTTATTTACTCAATTTTGAAAAAAAATACACTTGACTGGTTTTGTGTTCCATGGTCACATATCAGCAAGGAATGTGTCACAATATACAGTACAGTATTGCTGTACTGATGTTTTGAGCACAGCCCTATTTATGGAGCCCCTTTTATAGCAAAAAAATATTACTGATTCTGTTGTTTGAGTCCTGAAACGCAATTAAAACTTCAAATAATGCATAATTTGTCTTATTAATGACATTGTTACTTGTTACATAAGTAACTGAAAACCTACAATGATGAGATGGACCCTAGGGGCTCTTTAATGCCTTGTTTCAGATGCCCTTTTTATACTTTGAGCACCTGCCCCTTTAAAGGTCTCTGCACGGCCCTGTGTATGAGTATAGATTTAAGTCTTATACTTGAATTTAATCTAAGTAATCTCACAATGTTCCTTTATAATCAGTGAATCTCTTATTTACATAGAGTCTACACTGGTACAATTCACAAGTGTGCAGACTCAAACAACCCACTATTTTCACATCTCTTAATTGAAATTAAATAAAAGTGACAGATTCTTGAAATATTATGATACATTTTTTTTTGGGGGGGGGGGGGGGGGTGCGGGTACCACTGATCCTTGAGGTTTTCCTCTCTTCGTGTTTATAATGTTATCTTTTTTTTCTTTTTCTATTTTACAGTTTTTTGTTTTTTTTTTGATGATTGCTTAGGCACAATTTTAAAAACAAGGCTTATTTTGACAAAACCCTACACACAATTCACACATGTACACACACAAGTAGCACAACATCACAAATCTTTTGCAAAATGAAACACTTAATTCAAAACTGTACAATAAGTTAACAAAAGCCAGTTTTGGTACCATATGGCACACACATGGTTCATACAGTCGGATTCTGTTTGAACGACTTACACACTGCTGTGCTCAATCTTGAACACTTGGAACATTTCTACCTTTCTACTGATACAGTCTGGGTTTGATTTTTTTTTTTCTCTTTTTTTGAGATATTGTTAAATAATATGAATATTGTCCAAACACAACACACGAGACAAGTATTGCACCTTGATGAAAATATTTATTTTTCACCACGTGTAAAATCCTGCATTTTGCTGCATTTTGCACTGAAAATCAGAACACATTCTAAATACAATATAGTACATAAACTTTTGTGGAGAAGAAAACACCTTAGCATCATCATCTCTTCACGTAGCTGAATATGGGCACTTTGTCCACATTACCCCTGCTGGTTTTAGCAGGTCATAACAGCAGGCTGGTTTTAGAGGAGTTTTGGCCATTTTCCCAGCCTGGCCAGGCTGGTCTTAGCTGGTCAGGCTGATAAACCAGCTAAAACCAGATTGACCAGACTGGCCTGGCTGGGTGACCAGCCAAAACCAACTACATTCAGCTTAAACCAGCTAAGACCAGCCAACCAGCCTAGGCTGGTTTTAGCTTTTTTTTTTTTTTTTTCAGCAGGGACAGCTAATGTCCTCCCTCGCAAGATGGCAAGGGAAGAATTTTCTCAAATGGCTATTCCATCCTTGCCCAGACTCGGCTTCTATTAGGTCACACAGGCCACCTCCATAGCTTGAATGAGGGGCATAAATTAGGGTCGGAGATCCTAAACCTTCCACTGCCATGTGTAAGGGAAAACCAGGTTTTACTAACTGTGTGTTATTTATTTTAGTGTGTAAGCAATCGTAAAAAAAAAAAATTATTTTATTTTTATTTATTATTACTTATTTTGTATTTAATTTTGTTTCTGAACCTTGCAGATTTAATGTCATTTTCTTCCTGTAAATGACTCCTGTTTTGTTTGTTGTTTGATACATAAATAAAAAAAGTAAACAATGCACTTTTGTTTATTTTATTTCTATAGAAATGTATGCAAATATATAAAGAGGAAATATCTCATGTAAATCATCTCTTAAAAAAGGGCGCAGTATGTATTTATATGTCTGTGGTACGAAGTATGACGGCTGGAGGAAGGAGAGGTGATTTTATTTTTTCATTACATTATCAATATACTGTATCAGTATACTGTTACACTGTGACTGGTGTCAAGTGCACCAATCCTTTCACACAAACATTTACTCATTGAAGGTTCAAGCTCATGTGTTAGTTATTGAAACCTTTCTGTGATGCTAATGTGACTATCAAGGAAGTTTGAATAGCTCCATGCTGAAAGGAAAAACTTAAGAACTTAAAATCAGTTATTCAAATAATTGTAATTTAACAGTTTTCAGGTGCTTCTGGATTGAAAGTGAATTTGTCCAAGTGTGAGATAATGATGCTCTATAAAAAAATGATGACTCCTCAATTGATGGTATCTCAGTAAAGGAGACTTGAAAGTATCTAGGTATTTATGTAACAAAAAAAAAATTGCAACTTGACAGCAGCTAATTTGACTCTAAAAAGAGCTTTGCCTTTATGTGAGTTTTTTTATATTAAATGGAAAAAAAATGATTTGGTTGCTCCCTTTTTTGTTTTTGCACATCTATATTTCAGAATTACATTTGAAAAATACTCCATAACGTATTTGTATAATTACACTTCTACATTTTTTTGGATATTGATGAAAGCTGTTCATTTTGTACGGATCAGCCAGAAAATAATCACATATTTTTTGTTGCTGTTGGTGTAAAATGTTGTTATTTAAAACATTTTTGGGAAGATTTACCATTATCAAGATCAAGATTTATTTGTTTATGTAAATTAATACAGATAAATGTAAAAGGTGTAACTCTAAACCATGTTTTAAGTTTTTGTTTCTTTTGCCTGAATTTTTATGAACTTAAAGTAAATTTACTGATAACAATAAAAAGTAATTTTATAATTATATCTGCTGAAAAGTTAAAGCTAATCAAAAAGGTATGGAAGGCTTGGAAGCCCATTTCTGCCAATGAATAAAGAATAAATTTTTTTTTAAAAAAGGTTATTGCAATTTTTTTCAATTGCATGTATATATGCTCCCTATATATATATATATATATATATATATATATATATATATATATATATATACACACACACACATACACATATATACACACACATACATATATATATACACATATATATTGAGAGTTGATATCTCACATTTCTGAGAACAAATGTCTGAACTGTGAGATATAAACTCGCAATTGAAGGGGAAAAAAATAATTTCTGGCTTTAAAACTTGAAACTGTGCATTTTTAGATGTCACAGTTCTGAAAATAAAAGTCAAAATTTCGAGTTTATATGACATAATTTTGAAATAAAAAGTCAAAATTGTGAGATAGTACTCAGAAAAGTCAGAATTGTGAGATAAAAAGTCACAATTACCATTTTTATTTTTTACTCAGTGGCAGAAACAGGCTCCCATAATAAGTAAATACCTTGTAACTGCTCTTTCTCTCTTCTTTTACTTGTGCTAATTTTAACAGTATGTGACCCTGGACCACAAAACCAGTCTTAAGTCGCTGGGGTATATTTGTAGCAATAGCCAAAAATACATTGTATGGGTCAAAAATATAGATTTTTCTTTTATGCCAAAAATAATTAGGAAATTAAGTAAAGATTATGTTCCATAAAGATATTTTGTAAATTTCCTATCATCAATAAATCAAAACTTAATTTTTGATTAGTAATATGCATTGCTAAGAACATCGTTAAGACAACTTTAAAGATTTTCTCAGTATTTAGATTTTTTTGCACCCTGAGATTTCACATTTTCAAATAGATGTATCTCAGCCAAATATTGTAGGCTACCATCCTAACAAACCATACATCAATGGAAAGCTATTTATTCAGCTTTCAGGGGTCCGTTCTTTGTACGTCGCTAACTCAGTTAGCTGGATTTGATTGTTGTGGATTTGTCCTGATCTTGGATTGTTTCGTTCTTCGATGCGCATCTCGGACTTGCTGTCATAGCAACAGGTCCGTAAGCTTAAACCTACTCTGGAGCAGGTTTATTTCATGTAAACAGGATTTAGGCTGCGCTCCTGGCGGGTTATGATTGGTTAAAATGGCGAGGTCACATCTGATTGGTTAAAGAGCACGACTGACGCGGACTGACTCACGTGGGAAAAGAAAAGTATCTTGCAAGAAAGTGTAGAAAATAATTACGACGATTCACACACGAATGATGACCACAGCCACACACACACACACACATTACAGTGCGTGTTGTATATATACATACACACACACACACACACACACACACACACACACACACACACACACACACACACACACGTTGGGTTTACATGTTTTATGGGGACATTCCATAGGCGTAATGGTTTTTATACTGTACAAACCATACTTTCTATGGCCCTACACCTACCCTACACCTAAACCTAGCCCTCACAGGGGATTGTGCACACTTTAACTTCATCAAAAAAAACTCATTGTGCATGATTTATAAGCCCGTTTCCTCATGGGGACCTGAGAAATGTCCCCACAAGGTCAAAATCTACTGGTATTCCTATCCTTGTGGGGACATTTGGTCCCCACAACGTGATGAATACCAGGTACACACACACACACACACACACACACACACACACACACACACACACACACACACACACTACCGTTAAAAGTTAATAATAAATAATTTACATTGTTATAAAAAATATATTTTTTTTGAATACACACTGTACTTTTTAAACTTGTTATTCATGAAAGAATCCTGAAAAAAAAAAGAGCACAGGTTCCAAAAAATATTTGGCAGCACTACTGTTGATATTATCCAATATTGATCATTCTAATAATAAATCAGCATATTAGAATGATTTCTGAAGGATCATGTGACACTTAAGACTGGAGTAACAGCTGATAAAAATTCAGCTTTTCATCACAGGAATAAATTCTATTTTAAAGTATGTTCAAATAAAAAGCATTATTTTATATTGTAAAAACATTTTGCAATATTGCAGTTTTTTTCCTGTATTTTCAATCAAATATTTGCAGCCTTGATGAGTAGGAGACTTCTTTAAAGACTATTACAAGTCTTACTGACCCCGAACTTTTGAACGGTAGTGTATATAAAAATATAAATAAAATAACTTATCAAGGAAAAAAACATGTAACATGGGCAGCATTAACGCATTTAATTTGTTCACTACTTTTTCCCCTTGCTTTTGCAGCCTTTGCAGTGTTCCCTTGCGTTTTAATGAAATGAAATGAAATCCCTCAATCAAGAGTTCTTGCTCTGCTGCAGACCCCAGATGATGTATAAATCTCAATTTAAAAAAATTTACCCTTATGACTGGTTTTGTGGTCCAGGGTCACATATGTCATAATATTATGTGTTTATGTTTTTTTGGTATCTATTTGGATGCCTTATCTGTACATTTGCTTATGAACCATTCAAAAAATACAATGCGCTTTTGTCGAAATTAATATTTTCCTATAGCTGCATGCAAAAATATTAAGAGGAAAGTGGGCATGTAAATGATCAAGTAGGCAGTATTTGTTTATGTCTGAAGAACATGAGTGTGTAGATGGAGCGCACGTCAACCAATACAATCGCGGTTTACGAGTGACGTAATGTAACCTGGAAGTCCATCCACAACAATGCGCTTGTGTGTAATGTTTTAAACAGAAACATGCAAATGGTGAGAGGAAAATACGAATGTACTTTATCTTAGGAGATATAAATAAGCAGGGCGAGGGAGCGGCGTTTTTAACTTTAGAAAAGCGTCATGGATGTTTATTTACCATAATCAGGCCAGTGAAATGAATCCATGAAACATTTTGTAATGATTGCAAAATCACTGAATGAACCTTTAGACTCACTTTTACGCAGACTGACCATCATAAGTCATAAGTGTTCTTCCTCCTCCTCACTCTCCTCATGGCGCTCGTGTTGGCCGCGTTCGTGCTGTGTTTGAGCGGCCTGCAGCTCATCTTTGCCGCCGATCATCCGTCCTATGTGGCGGCGGTGTACGAGCACCGAGTGCTGCTGAACCCGAACCCCAAAATCCCGCTGAACCGGAGCTCCGCTCTCGAGCACATGAACCAGAACCTGCGTGTATTTGAGGAGCAGACAGCACTGGCAGCACAGCAGGTACACAGATTGAAAAACAAAATCAATGCAAGAATTAGTATAGGATTACTATCAATCACGAAGAATATTAATATGATTTATTATGCCAGCATAACACACAAACGCAAAACTTTTAGAACACTTAATAGCATTAAAATTTTGACTCATTTAAACATTTACAATTTATTTGATTATTAATTTATGTGAATTATGCATAGGCCTAATTACATTAAAATGCACCAATTTGCAAATTATACTAGTGAGGTAGATATCAGGTAAATTGCGCCACTTTTTGGTTAAAGGAGTAGTTCACCTTCAGAACAAAAATTTACAGATAATGTACTCACCCCCTTGTCATCTTTCTTTCTTCAGTCGCAAAGAAATGGTGTTTTTTGAGGAAAACATTTCAGGATTTCTCTCCATATAATGGATTTCTATGGTTTAAATTTTCAAAATGCGGTTTAAATGCAGCTTCAAAGGGCTCTAAACCAGGGCTATTCAATTAGATCCATTTGAGGGCCGGATTATCGAACTGGAAATTTGAAGCGGGCCAAGGGGATGGGTGCCGTCCCAATCTTTTTCTAGGGGGCCTATACAATTACATTGAAATGCATATTCACTAAAATGAATTAAAATTATCAAGACCAACATCTATAAAAGGTTAAGGTGCTGTCTGTCAATCAATAAAAAAAAAAAAAACACATTTATTTGTAATTAATCATGAATAATCGCATATTTATTCTGTCATAATTTCACAATGAACCTCCAAATTAAGGTAGAAACAACAAAGTATTTTTAAATATATGTTTAAAAGCATCTTTTTACCAAGTAGCCTATTATTAATGCAGTATTGATATCAATATTGTTACTGGTGTCTCTATTAAATGAATTTTCTCTCAGTTTTACATATTAATTATGTCCATTCCACATTACAGTAGAATTGAAAGCCCAACATTTAATAGGCTTTGAAATATATAACAGCTTTTAATTTAGGAGATTTTAAAACAATCTTCAGATAAACTATAAATTGTATATGCATAAAATATACAGATTATTATTGCCATAAACTGGTTATAATCGTTATTTTAATTTTTTTATTTTTAAATATCAAGTGTTTGTTTGCCGCAAAGTATATTTTGGCCATCTAAATAACATTCAAATTGGATCATAAGAGCTTAAAAGTGCTTAAAATGGTTGTGCAAAATGCTTGAAAGTCATTGAAAAGTGCTTGAATTTCTCTCTCAAAGGGTTGTACAAACCCTGAAATGAATAATGTAATAACATTCAACTTTGCTTAAGTTGGTGCTACTTCTGGTTTTCTGACATAGCCTACATCAGCGCTGTTAATAACAGAATTCTGAGCAGAATTTGTTTGAATTTGAACATTTTGAATCTTTCAGCAACCTTAATTCATTCTGGGCGAGTTCAAACACTTTTTACTGGATCTCGCAGCACTGTGCAGTAACAGTGTCCCGAAATCAACTTTGGTTCCCGATGCTGTTCTGAGCTTGGACAAGTGTGTTTGCGTTGCGGTCCGAGCTGATAAACGGTCCGCGCTGCACAGCTCAAACGTGGCGCGCTTTGGTTTCTCTTTCGCTTCGTGTGCCGTTTAATGTTTCTCAAATGAAACAGAAATAGCAGCGCTTATGAGTTGAACAACGCCAGTGGTCTAGCCATTGCGACCGCTCACAAAATTAAGTTGCACCGGCAGAAAAAAATGCTACCATTTGGTTGCAGTCTGGAGCCCTACAAGCGCTTGTCAAATCTGCCGCCTATTGATGTTGCGATCTCCGGTAGATTGTTGTTGTTCTTGGCTCTCTTGCTTTTCTTTTCTGGCTGGCCCGCCGCCTAGTGGACAAACTAATTAGTTCAAAAACCATTCAAGCCCCCTGCTGCTACCTCGGGCCGCATGAAGATGATTGGCGGGCCGCCAATTGAATAGCCTTGCTCTAAACGATCACAGCCGAGGAAGTGATCGTTTGAGCCATTTGAAGCTGCATTTAAACCACATTTTGAAAATTTAAACTTGGGTCTTATCTAGTGAAATGATGGATTATTTTAAAAACATTTACAAATTATATACTTTTTAAATGTCAAATGCTCATCTTGCAGAGCTAGACGTGACGAGCATTTGAGGTTAAAAAGTACAGTCGTGGCCAAAAGTTTTGAGAATTACATAAATATTGGAAATTGGAAAAGTTGCTGCTTAAGTTTTTATAATAGCAATTTGCATATACTCCAGAATGTTATGAAGATTGATCAGATGAATTGCATAGTCCTTCTTTGCCATGAAAATTTACTTAATCCTGAAAAAAACTTTCCACTGCATTTCATTGCTGTTATTAAAGGACCTGCTGAGATCATTTCAGTAATCGTCTTGTTAACTCAGGTGAGAATGTTGACGAGCACAAGGCTGGAGATCATTATGTCAGGCTGATTGGGTTAGAATGACAGACTTGACATGTTAAAAGGAGGGTGATGCTTGAAATCATTGTTCTTCCATTGTTAACCATGGTGACCTGCAAAGAAATGTGTGCAGCCATCATTGTGTTGCATAAAAATGGCTTCACAGGCAAGGATATTGTGGCTACTAAGATTGCACCTAAATCAACAATTTATAGGATCACCAAGAACTTCAAGGAAAGAGGTTCAATTCTTGAGGACTGAGGAAAAGTCATATTCTCCGATGAAGCCTCTTTCCGATTGTTTGGGGCATCTGGAAAAAGGCTTGTCCGGAGAAGAAAAGGTGAGCGCTACCATCAGTCCTGTGTCATGCCAACAGTAAAGCATCCTGAGACCATTCATGTGTGGGGTTGCTTCTCATCCAAGGGAGTGGGCTCACTCATTTTTTTGTGCCCAAAAACACAGCCATGAATAAAGAATGGTACCAAAACACCCTCCAACAGCAACTTCTTCCAACAATCCAACAACAGTTTGGTGAAGAACAATGCATTTTCCAGCACGATGGAGCACCGTGCCATAAGGCAAAAGTGATAACTAAGTGGCTCGGGGACCGAAACGTTGACATTTTGGGTCCATGGCCTGGAAACTCCCCAGATCTTAATCCCATTGAGAACTTGTGGTCAATCCTCAAGAGGCGGGTGGACAAACAAAAACCCACTAATTCTGACAAACTCCAAGAAGTGATTATGAAAGAATGGGTTGCTATCAGTCAGGATTTGGTCCAGAAGTTGATTGAGAGCATGCCCAGTCCAATTGCAGAGGTCCTGAAAAAGAAGGGCCAACACTGCAAATACTGACTCTTTGCATAAATGTCATGTAATTGTCGATAAAAGCCTTTGAAACGTATGAAGTGCTTGTAATTATATTTCAGTACATCACAGAAACAACTGAAACAAAGATCTAAAAGCAGTTTAGCAGCAAACTTTGTGAAAACTACTATTTGTGTCATTCTCAAAACTTTTGGCCACGACTGTATATAAATTGGATTTTTTTATTTTTTTTTAGAAAATAACCCATTGTTTCACTAGATAAGACCCTTCTTTCCTCGGCTGTTATCGTTTAGAGCCCTTTGAAGCTGCATTTTGGAAAATTGAAACTCGGGGCACCATAGAAATCCATTACATGGAGAGAAATCCTGAAATGTTTTACTCCAAAAACATAATTTCCTTACGATTGAAGAAAGACAGACAAAAACATCTTGGATGGCAAGGGGGTGAGTACATTATATGTAAATTTTTGTTCTGAAAGTGAACTACTCCTTTAATCACTTGGGAAACTAACAAAAAAAACTCATGTATGACATTTAACTGTGTTCTTATGATTAGTAAGAACTGTTTTTTGTAATGAATTGATGTAAAAAAAATATAATTGTTCAGGCCCTACAGGTTTTGAAACATTAGCTACCCCTCATTTTTGATCGGCTGATCAGCAAAAATGGGCCAGTCAAACTGCAAAGTAGAATAGAGACATTTCTGATAAAACACATTTAATTATATAATGTAAAAGCGTGTAACACTGCATTTAAAATACATTAGAACATCAATTTGATGAATAAAAAAAGTAACAATTACAATAAGTAGAGCTATGGCAACATGCAGTTTAAAAGTTAACAGCCAATGACTGCAAAGAATTTCAAAAAGAAGAGGCACTCAAACCTTTCAATTAATTTTATCAATAGAACAAATTTCTTGAAAAATATAACAATAACATGAACAACTAATGTGTAATTAACTGTAATTAATGGCTAATTTTATCTTAAGACATTCAAGTAGCTAAAATGCTTTTTTAATATAAAAATCTGGAAATATTTAGCAAAATCAGCATTTTATCTCACAGAGGCAACAAGACAAGGGTTATGAATCATTTGTAAATGTGAATTTGTTTTTTGTTGTTTATCAGCATTATTATCGAGAAGTAAGATTAGACATGTCAGGACACTCACCATTGCCCTCCCCCTTAGCAACCTTTAGACTAATAAAATGATTTGTTAAATGTCAAGTACTGTTATGTTAACAGTTTGACATTCTGTGGAGTCATTGCTGATAACTTTTAAAGAGATAAGACACTCAAACCTTAAAGTAGCTTGAAGTACTTGAATTAGATTTTTTGAAATGTAAGGCCTGGAAAACCCTTGAAATTAGCAATATTCCTGAAGAGGTAAATGTAAAGTGTTTGAATTATTAAAAGAAAATATATCTATGAAATAAGTGTTTGATTTTGTCATTTATTTTCACACAATTCAAAAAAAACATCTTTTTCAGTTACTTTGTTCAGAAAACATTCAAGCTAAGCTCGCAGTAGTAGCCTACTGACAGTGTTGTGTAAATATGGTTGAAGACGCGAAAAGAGGAACCCCCCCCCAAAAAAAACTTTACTTCACCGTTCAATTAAATCCTTTTCATTAAGCCAGTTTCTTTCAAAAAGTTAAACAAAGCTCCCATTATCTGCTCTCCAATTTTAAATTGATTTTTAAGGTTCAACATGTTTTCCCCAAACTTCTTTAATTCCTATTATAAAACGGTTAGTTCCATTCCTCAATTCTGATTGGTCAGCAGCTGTGTTTTATTCATGATACGGCACTGCTA